>NW_025226885.1:0-3653 GCF_018294505.1 Triticum aestivum | reverse complement strand
AACAACAACAACAACAACAACAACAACAACAACAACAACAACAACAACAACCCACCACCTCCACCACCTGTCAATCACCTAACCCGTTTCCTTAGACTGAATCAGCCGGTGTTCTCCAGTAGCACCGAGCCGATAGTTGCAGATGATTGGCTCCGCAAGACAGGAAGGGAGTTGACCACTGCAGGATGCACAGATGCGGAAAAGGTGCATTTTGCTACACATCATCTTGATGGACCCGCAGCATCATGGTGGGAGAATTTCACAGCCACTTATCCTATCAACACTGTCACATGGGATCAGTTTCAATAGGCTTTCCATACTGCCCATGTTTCAGCAGGAGCTATGGCCATGAAGAAGCGTGAGTTTCGCAATTTGCGCCAAAGAGGACGTACAGTAGGCCAGTATGTGGATGACTTTAGTAAGTTAGCACGTTATGCCCCAGATGACGTTGCTACTGATGCAGCTAAGCAAGAGAAGTTTCTGGAAGGACTGAATGATGAGCTGAGCATGCAGTTGATGGTAGCAACCTTCAACAACTACCAGGAGTTGGTAGATAGAGCTCTCATGATTGAAGGGAAGCAGCAGCAGATTGAAAACCGCAAGAGGAAGTATGGACAAGGGAAGTACAATTCTGGAGCTCAGCAGAAGCCACGTTTTACCCCAAAATTGGGAGGACATTTTCAGCATACCCATGGAGGAGGGAGTTCGCACAATCATAATGGCCCCAAGAATGGTAACGGGAATGGAGGAAGCAACGGCCAGAACCGTACCAACCCATCAACCCCAGCCAAAAGAGACCTGAGCCAAGTCACTTGCTATAAGTGTCAGAAGACTGGACATTATGCCAATGAATGTCCTGAAGCCCAGAATGGAAATGGCAATGGAAGCTCAGGGAAGAAGCCGAACCCTTTTAATAGGGGATAGGTGAACCACGTTAACGTGGAGGAGTTTGAAGCCCAGCCAAATGCAGTAATAGGTAAGTTTTTGGTTAAGTCATTTACTGCACTCGTTCTTTTTTATACTGGTGCATCGCGTTCATACATATCAAGGGGATTTGTGGATAAGTATAAACTTCCAACCCAAGCCCTTAGGTCACCCATGTTAGTAACCTCGCCTAGAGCAGAGTATATGGCTAGTTTATGGTGTGATCGGTTACCATTAAGGATTGGTAACTACGTGTTTCCCTCGGACCTAATAGTATTGGAATCGCAAGGATTGGATGTGATATTAGGCATGGATTGGTTATCGAAGTATGGAGGGAACATTGAATGCGCCAGTAAGTTGATTTTGCTTACCACCCCAGAAGGAAGAAGGATCAAGTATGTATCCCGGCATGTATCGAAGAGGACTCAAGTAAATTCCTTATCAGGAGTTGTACAGGAGGAAGTACCAGTGGTGAAGGATTTCCCTGACATATTGCCAGGCATGCCACCGGATAGAGACATTGAGTTTTTGATTGAGCTTTTGCCAGGCACAGGGCCAATATCTAAGAGACCATACAGGATGCCCGCAAAAGATTTGGAGGAGATTAAGAAGCAGATTAAGGAGTTACTGGATAAAGGCTATACTCACCCAAGTTCTTGACCTTGGGGATCGCCAGTGCTTCTAGTGGAGAAGAAGGATGGATCATTGAGGATGGTTGTTGATTATCGAGGATTGAATGAAGTGACCATCAAGAACAAGTACCCACTACCGATGATCAATGATCTGTTTGACCGATTGCAAGGAGCTAAGGTATTTTCCAAGATCGATTTGCGATCAGGATACCACCAATTGAAGATTCGAGAGCAGGATATACCTAAGACGGCTTTTACCACCAGGTATGGGCTGTACGAGTATATCATTATGTCATTTGGTCTGACTAACGCACCTGCATATTTCATGAACATGATGAACAAGGTGTTTATGGAGTTTCTCGATAAGTTTGTCGTGGTGTTCATTGATGTTATTTTGGTCTACTCAAAGAATGAAGAAGAGCATAAGGAGCATTTGCGTTTGGTATTGGAGAAGCTCAGAGAACATCAGTTATATGCCAAGTTCAACAAATGTGAGTTTTGGATGAAGGAAGTTGGATTCCTCTGACACCTTATATCCGGAGAAGGAATAGCAGTAGACCCCACCAAGGTTGTCACTGTGACAAACTGGGAAGCCCCAACAACAGTTGGAGAGATCCAGAGTTTTCTTGGACTCGCAGGATACTACCGGAGATTCATTGAAAAGTTCTCGAAAATTGCGAAGCCCATGACGGAGTTGTTGAAGAAGGATACCAAGTTCAAATGGACTGAAGAATGTGAGGCCAGTTTCTAGGAGTTTAAGAAACATTTGGTTACATCACTAGTGTTAATTCTGCCAGATTAGCGCAAGGATTATGAGGTGTATTGTGATGCTTCACGTCAAGGACTTGGAGCTGTGCTTATGCAGGAGGGAAGAGTTGTTTCGTATGCCTCACGACAGCATAAGCCCCATGAGTTGAATTATGCTACACATGATTTGGAGTTAGCAACCGTAGTGCATGCATTGAAGACTTGGAGACATTTTCTCATTGGAAACCATTGTGAGGTGTACACGGATCACAAGAGTTTGAAGTATATTTTCACGCAGAAGGAGCTGAATCTCAGGCAAAGGAGATGGTTGGAGCTCATCAAGGATTATGATATGAGACTGCATTATCACCCTGGAAAAGCTAACGTAGTAGCCGATGCATTGAGCCGCAAGAGCCATGTCAACACACTCTTGACCGGAGAATTACCGAAGGAGTTAGCCGAGGACCTTCGTGAGTTATGTTTGGAGATAGTTCCTAGAGGCTATGTGGTAGCATTGGAGATTCAGTTTACTTTGATGGATAAGATCAGAGAAGCTCAGAAGACTGATAATGAGATTGCCTCTATAAAGGAGAAGATGAGCAAAGGAAAAGCTAAAGGATTTCGTGAGGATGAGCACGATACCTTATGGTTTAAGGACCGTGTTTATGTGCCTAATGACCCGGAGATCAGGAAGTTGATTCTGCAAGAGGCCCATGATTCACCGTATTCGATTCACCCAGGAAATACCAAGATGTATTTGGATTTGAAGGACACATTCTGGTGGACCGGAATGAAGAAGGATATGGCGGAGTATGTAGCAGTTTGTGATGTATGTTAGAGAGTGAAAGAAGAGCATCAAAAGCCAGCAGGATTGTTACAGCCATTGCCGATACCCGAATGGAAGTGGGATAAACTAGGCATGGATTTTATCACTGGATTGCCCAGGACTCGTTCAGGCTATGACTCGATTTGGGTTGTAGACGATCGTTTGACGAAGGTAGCTCATTTCATCCCCGTGAAGACCACTTACACCAGTGCTAAGTTGGCTAAGATATACATGACCAGGATCGTATGTCTGCATGGAGTTCCAAGGAACATTGTATCAGATAGAGGAACCCAGTTTACCTCAAAATTCTGGAATCAGTTGCATGAAACTTTGGGTGCCAGGCTAGAGTTCAGTACAGCCTTTCATCCACAGATAGATGGACAGACCGAGAGAGTCAATTAGATTTTGGAGGATATGTTGAGAGCTTGTGCGCTAGATTATGGATCTAGTTGGGACAACAATTTGCCTTATGCAGAGTTCTCTTACAACAACAGTTATCAATCCAGTTTGAAGATGGCCCCTTT
>NW_025226884.1:0-3655 GCF_018294505.1 Triticum aestivum | reverse complement strand
AAAAATAGGTGACATTGGACCATCCGATCGAGAGGGGCTGAGAGGTAGGAAATGATGCACATGTAGCAACGTAGCGAGCTGGGGAAGTAGAGCTAAGGTGGTTTCGAACGAAGATATACCTGAAGGTCGTCGGGATGTGGATAGGTGGGCGGCGGGAGGCCGGATCCGCCCACAGGCAACGAAGAAGGGATTGGAGGACCTCCCGCGCCGGCGCTCGGCCAGAGATAACGGTGCGGCTGGCAGTGGGTCTCCTCCCTCGCTGTTGACGACGGCCTAAACACTGCCCCTCCTCCCCCTCATTGGCGGAGGGGGATCCGTCCGGATTTGTAACCAGCGGTGAGGATAGAAAGCCAGTGTTTTTTGAAGGGAGAAAGACAGTGTTACTACCCCTATCTTGTTTAGATCTGGAGAGGATGAGAGTGTGTGAATAGAGCAACCCTAGCAATGAAGCGCGGAGGCTCCGGCCTATATATACGTAGTGGGGTAGTTTTCCTTTCTCACTCCATCAAAACAATCGTTGAAAATTGTGTACTACTACTCCCTTCATTCCCAAATATAATTCTTTCTAGATATTCCAACAAGTGACTACATACGGAGCAAAATGAGTGAATCTACATTCTAAAATATGTCTACGTACATTCGTATGTTGTAGTTCATTTGAAATGTCTAAACAGACTTACATTCAGGAACGGAGGGTGTACATGCCAGGTTGCAGTTTTTTTTAGTTGTTGATTGTTTTTTGAGATAGCTACCCGCTTGTTCCAAGTGGTGTTATGATGTGCCAGGTCGCACTTTGTATCGTTCAAGTCTGGTACTACAAGTCCCTCCATTAAATGAACAGTCACCCCCTCGTAAAAATTGTGAACAAGCCCACGGCTAAAATTAGAGGAAATGTGGGTTGCCCCAACATGCATTATTATTTATATTTTCTACTCCCTCCATTCCTAAATATAAGTCTTTTTTATTAGCCACACCTAAGACAAGAATTTTTTATTAGCAGTGAACCCCACATGTCATAGACACAAAAATTGTGACAAGATTCCCTTAGGCAAGCCAAAGTGTGTCTAACAATTTGAGCAACTCAGGTTAGGCAAGTGTGGAAAGTGTGGGAAAGATAATGTGGCAACATAAGACAAACATAGTCACAATCCAAACAGCCCCATAATTTTTTGTGACATGCATGCAAATTTGGTTACTTAAATTTATAGTCAAAATTTGGCAAGGTGCATCAAATCAACACATGCAAGTATCAAAAGGAAAGTCGCGGCATGCATGCATGCGTTGTACACCCTCTATTTCCAAATTAAAGTCTTTTTAGAGATTGCAACAAGTGACTACATACGAAGCAGAATATGTCTACTCCTACATACGAAGTAGCCCATTTGAAATGTGTAAAAAGACTTATATCGAGTGTAGTGCTTTGATGTGTCACGTCAACTCATACAAGACTGAGAAATTTGATTACTACAACGCCCACTTCCTCGCGGACTGAGCTCCGGTGCCTTAACTGCACCTGCCTTTGGCTGCATGACAGGAGGGCCAACCACCTGTGGGCCCACCTATCATAGACGCAAAGGCAGGAGCAGTAAGTAGAAGCTTTCGCTACATGCTATCCCTCCCGCATGAGGTGGGCGGATATGCAGCAGTGGATTCGATACTGTAGAAGTAGGAGTAACATCATTGTTCGTCTTCTCGAAGAGTTGAAGAGCCAACCGCAACCCGAACGTGGAAGTTGCAAACGCTCGCGTGGTGCAGTTCCTTGGAGCACGCATATACTAGCCAGGCTCTTGCATGAGACAAAATTGCTATTGTTTAAAAATTAAACTCTATTATCCATTGGTTGATACTCATTCTGCATAGGTCCACGCGCTTAGCACTGTTTCCTCCTGGGGTCGCCAATGTCTATTTGCTAATTAATAGCATTGCATGCAATGAACTAGCCATTGCAAGTCATTAAAAGAATGCACACCTCTCATCTCTTATTGGTTGATATGTCAAGAAACAAGAAACAAGGTAGAAGTTAATGCACCGCGCCTAAGTGTTTTGGGACTACTTGGTTTTCGTAAGATGACTTACACACCTAGACGGAGGGAGTAGTATAGCCCTGTAAACCGGAAAGGAGTATTTTCCTTTCTAGAGATTTTATCTAGTGACTAGACTACACCGTGTGCAGTACTCCCTCCCTTCTAGTTTATAGGGCTCAAATCTCAAATCTCATGAACCAAGGCATTTTGCGATTGGACGAATGTATCTCGTACTTTACAAAACTACCCTAATTAAACTCATGCATTAATTACGTAGTTCTCTTGTTTTCCTCTCCGCCTTGGTCGCGGTGCACAATATTGAGCACTCCTATATGACTAGCCGCTCTATCTACATGCGGGACATTTGAAAGCATCCGGGCCCATGTGCCATCCACCAAATCACAGCGAGGTGTTACAGTCGAGACTCACCTGTCACCCCGGTGTGGCCGTCATGACCCGTCATATCACAAAACCCACACCTTTACCAGCAGTGGTAAGGTGGCCTCCAAGTTGGACTGGACGAAGCAACCATCATTTCACAGCTGGAACGCTCGTTCAAGCCCTTTCTTCCCTTTCTTGAAGAAAACCTCAGTCCAGGCTACTGACTTCTGCCATTTTTCTTCTGTACCGACGAAGGAAAGGTGGGCGAATCAGTTATGTTGCTATATTTTCATTCCAATAATCTTCTTTTTGCGAAGCACCGACCGATTCTCACATCCTATTATTTTCCTGTTTTCATTGCGATTGTGGTTTCCTTTCGATTGCTTTTTGTTTGTCAGTTCATTGATGGATCCTAGAGCACTAGGCAAAGAGTTGCCGGCGGACAACCCACTGGAGACAGCGATCTCCAGGAAGCGAGTACCGACCAACGAGTTGACCATGTTGGCAGGCCAACCCATGGAGACGAAGAACTCCAAGAAACAAGCACTGGCCAAAGAGTTGAGGATGTTGGCGGACGAACTGATACAATACCTTTGGAGGCGATTCAGCTGGATAATAATCTGACCTTTGAGGAGAAGCCAGTAAAGATTCTTGAGTTTGATAGTTGAGTCACTCGCAACAAGGTGATCAAGTTTTGCAAAGTTTAGTGGAGTCATCATACTGAGGAGGAAGCCACCTGGGAGCGAGAAGAGGATATTCGCAAGGACCACCGGCACCTATTTTCTAGCCAACCCGAATCTCGAGGGCGAGATTCATCTTAAGGGGGGTAGGTTTGTAACATCACAAATTTCCAATTTGGCATGTTATACATAGGTCATCCATACATATCATATTTTATTGCTTTTTCGTTTGCAATCCTCGAAATCCTAAGCAACTCAAGGACCTTCGGAAAGAGTTGGGGATTTTCCAATTTTCATATTTGAAATTTTTATCAAATAGTGAAGAGGAGGATTTTGATTTTAATTATTTCTCTTCGGAAAATATTTCATTTTAAAATAATAAATGAGGGGAGATAATATGACTTCTCCAAAACAATTGAAATATCGGAGGAAAAATGTTAAAATCATTATTTGGATTTTATTTGAGTTTATTCGGAATTTTATTTGCCCTAGAAAAATTTGCATGTTTTAAAAATTGCATTTTAGGGGCCAAGAAAAGTTCATCTTGTTCTAAATATTTTATTTAGACGG
>NW_025226883.1:0-3683 GCF_018294505.1 Triticum aestivum | reverse complement strand
AAGAAACCAAAGTTGTCGTTTCTTAAAGTTTGGGGCTGCGATGCTTATGTGAATAAACTTCAACCAGATAAGCTCGAACCCAAATTGGAGAAATGTGTCTTCATAGGATACCCAAAAGAGACTATTGGGTACACCTTCTATCACAGATCTGAAGGCAAGACTTTTGTTGCTAAATTTGGATCCTTTCTAGAGAAGGAGTTTCTCTCGAAAGAAGTGAGTGGGAGGAAAGTAGAACTTGATGAGGTAACTGTACCTGCTCCCTTATTGGAAAGTAGTTCATCACAGAAATCGGTTCCTGTGACAACTACACCAATCAGTGAGGAAGCTAATCATATTGATCATGAAACTTCAGATCAAGTTACTACCGAACCTCGTAGGTCAACCAGGGTAAGATCTGCACCAGATTGGTACAGTAATCCTATTCTGGAAGTCATGTTACTTGACCATGGAGAACCTATGAACTATGAGGAAACGATGATGAGCCCAGATTCCGCAAAATGGCTTGAGGCCATGAAATCTGAGATGGGATCCATGTATGAGAACAAAGTATGGACTTTGGTTGACTTGCCCGATGATCGACAAGCCATCGAGAATAAATGGATCTTCAAGAAGAAGAGTGACGCTGATGGTAATGTAACTGTCTACAAAGCTCGACTTGTTGTGAAAGGTTTTCGACAATTTCAAGGAGTTGACTATGATGAGACTTTCTCACCCGTGGCGATGCCTAAGTCTGTCCGAATCATGTTAGCAATTGCCGCATTTTATGATTATGAAATATGGCAAATGGATGTCAAAACTACATTCCTGAATGGATTTCTAGAAGAAGAGTTGTATATGATACAACCAGAAGGTTTTGTCGATCCAAAAGGTGCTAACAAAGTGTGCAAGCTCCAGCGATCCATTTATGGACTGGTGCAAGCCTCTCGGAGTTGTAATAAACGCTTTGATAGTGTGATCAAAGCATATGGTTTTATACAGACTTTTGGAGAAGCCTGTATTTACAAGAAAGTGAGTGGGAGCTCTGTAGCATTTCTGATATTATATGTAGACGACATATTCTTGATTGGAAATGATATAGAATTTCTGGATAGCATAAAAGGATACTTGAATAAAAGTTTTTCAATGAAGACCTCGGTGAAGCTGCTTACATATTAGGCATCAAGATCTTTAGAGATAGATCAAGACGCTTAATTGGACTTTCACAAAGCACATACCTTGATAAAGTTTTGAAAAAGTTCAAAATGGATCAAGCAAAGAAAGGGTTCTTGCCTGTATTAAAAGGTGTGAAGTTGAGTCATACTCAATGCCCGACCACAGCAGAAGATAGAGAGAAAATGAAAGACGTTCCCTATGCTTCAGCCATAGGCTCTATCATGTATGCAATGTTATGTACCAGACCTGATGTATGCTTAGCAATAAGTTTAGCAGGGAGGTACCAAAGTAATCCTGGAGTGGATCACTGGACAGTGGTCAAGAATATCCTGAAATACCTGAAAAGGACTAAGGATATGTTTCTCGTTTATGGAGGTGACAAAGAACTAATCGTAAATGGTTACGCCGATGAAAGCTTTGACACAGATCCAGACGATTCTAAATTGCAAACCAGATACGTGTTTATATTGAACGGTGGAGCTGTAAGTTGGTGCAGTTCTAAACAAAGCGTCGTGGCGGGATCTACATGCGAAGCGGAGTACATAGCTGCTTCGGAAGCAACAAATGAAGGAGTCTGGATGATGGAGTTCATATCCGATCTAGGTGTCATACCTAGCGCATCGGGACCAATGAAGATCTTCTATGACAATACTGGTGCAATTGCCTTGGCAATGGAATCTAGATTTCACAAGAGGACCAAGCACATCAAGAGACACTTCAATTCCATCCGGGACCAAGTCCAGGTGGGATACATAAAGATTTGCAAGATACATACGGATCTGAATGTTCCAGACCCGTTGACTAAAACTCTTCCACGAGCAAAACATGATCATAACCATGGCTCCATGGGTGTTAGAATCATTACTGTGTAATCTAGATTACTGACTCTAGTGCAAGTGGGAGACTGAAGAAAATATGCCTTAGAGGCAATAATAAAGTTATTATTTATTTCCTTATATCATGATAAATGTTTATTATTCATGCTAGAATTGTATTAACCGGAAACATAATACATGTGTGAATACATAGACAAACATAGTGTCACTAGTATGCCTCTACTTGACTAGCTCATAAATCAAAGATGGTTAAGTTTCCTAACCATAGACATGAGTTGTCATTTGATTAACGGGATCACATCATTAGGAGAATGATGTGATTGACTTGACCCATTCTGTTAGTTTAGCAATTGATCATTTAGTATGTTGCTATTGCTTTCTTCATGACTTATACATGTTCCTACAACTATGAGATTATGCAACTCCCGTTTACGAGAGGAACACTTTGTGTGCTACCAAATGTCACAACGTAACTGGTTGATTATAAAGGAGCTCTACAGGTGTCTCCAAAGGTACATGTTGAGTTGGCGTATTTCAAGATTAGGTTTTGTCACTCCGATTGTCGGAGAGGTATCTCTGGGCCCTCTGTGATGCACATCACTATAAGACTTGCAAGCAATGTAGCTAATGAGTTAGTTACCAAATGATGCACTACATAACGAGTAAAGAGACTTGACGGTAATGAGATTGAACTAGGTATTGAGATACCGACGATCGAATCTCGGGCAAGTAACATACCAATGACAAAGGGAACAACGTATTTTGTTATGCGGTTTGACCGATAAAGATCTTCGTAGAATATGTAGGAGCCAATATGAGCATCCATGTTCCGCTATTGGTTATTGACCGGAGACGTGTCTCGGTCATGTCTACATAGTTCTCGAACCCGTAGGGTCCGCACGCTTAAAGTTTTGATGATGGTTATATTATGAGTTTATGAGTTTTGATGTACCGAAGATAGTTCGGAGTCCTGGATGTGATCATGGACATGACTAGGAGTCTCGAAATGGTCGAGACATGAATATTGATATATTGGAAGCCTGTATTTGGATATCGGAAGTGTTCCGGGTGAAATCGGGATTTTACCGGAGTACCGAGGGATTGCCGGAACCCCCCGAGGGCTTAATGGGCCATAGTGGGCCTTATTGGAGAAGCGGAGAGGCAGCTAGGGCAGGGCCGCACGCCCCTCCCCCTAGTCCGACTAGGACAAGGAGAGGGGGGCGGTGCCCCCCCCTTTCCTTCCTCTGTCTCCCTCCTCTTTCCCACCTTCTCCTAATCCAACAAGGAAGGGAGGGAGTCCTACTCCCAGTGGGAGTAGGACTCCTCCTGGCGCGCCTCCTCTTGCCCGGCCGCACCTCCCCCCTTGCTCCTTGATATACGGGGGCAGGGGGCACCCTAGACACAACAACAATAGATCATTGATCTCTTAACCGTGTGCGGTGCCCCCCTCCACCATAGTCCTCCTCGATAATATTGTAGCGGTGCTTAGGAGAAGCCCTGCGACAGTAGAACATCATCATCGTCACCATGCCATCGTCCTGACGGAACTCTCCCTCAACACTCGGCTGGATCAGAGTTCGAGGGATGTCATTGAGCTGAACGTGTGCAAGAACTTGGAGGTGACATGCTTTCGGTGCTTTATCGGTCGGGCCATGAAGACGTACGACTACATCAACCGCATTGTGCTAACGCTTC
>NW_025226882.1:0-3689 GCF_018294505.1 Triticum aestivum | reverse complement strand
GAAAGCTCCGCCGGCCGACGGTTTGGCCGGTGGTGGCTGGAGGCTCAGGGGGGTGGAGGTTGAAGATGAATTGCATGCCCTTGATTTCGTATCCAATGGCTAGAAAATTGACTAACTAGAGATGAAAAAGTCAGACGACTCTGCCCGCTGCTCTACTCTTGCGCGCGCTGCTGCTGCACGAGCAGCAGATAGTGCTCTCGCTCGAGCCCCTGCAGCTGCTACCCGAGATGCTACTACATAACCAGCTGCCCAGGCTCTCGCACACGCTGCTTCTCCTGGCGCTGCTGTTGCTGCTTTTCTGCTACTAGTGCATTCAGTTTCGACAGTAAAATTCAGTTTCGATAGTTAAATTCAGTTTTGACAGTTAAGTTCAGAGATGAGCGGTTGATGTATTTTACATCTAGCACTCTATGGTTACGTATTTTACATCATCTATTGGATATGCTATTAGAATTCCACTCAGGTTAACGTTGTCTCTCTTGTCCAGCTTCAGCCTCGCCGTCGTACAACTCACCGGAGCTGCTCCAACGACGAAACCCTCCATCACAGTGGAGCAGTACCCCAGGCTCCATCTCTAGATGCCTAAGATCTTCTTCCCCTCCTCCGACAGCCAAATCAGCCAGAGCATCCTCACCGACCAACCCAATCACACTGAGATCGACATGGCTTCACCAAACAGGTTGTACACTTGTGTTATCTCTTTTTTACTCTACATGTTATATATATATAGTCCACTGAGCACACGTAGTAACGTGAAATACGATTAGTTTCTCCTACTATATGACAAGCAGTGAGGTACAAGGCAACATAGCTATCCACGATGGACTCTCTTGAAATCCATCATTATTTATCTGCTCTTTTGAGCTGTGCATTTGTAGATGGGCCTGGGAATTGAGCTAGTAGGACAGTTGCCTAGGTCCAAAGTAGTAGAAGTAGCACACAAACGTTTTTTGAGTGTAGGCTTTTCCTTGCTCAAGCCTGCCTACTAGAATTGCTAGTGCTTGAAAGAAAAGTGAAGGAAAAATATAGGAACTGGAACGTTTCCTATGGTATTACTATTCATGCATTTGGTTCAATGGAATGGAGCAAAGGAAAACTATAGGATTTGTTCCTTTAGTGTCTCCTTGAAAGAAAACCCGTAGGAATTTTAATATCCACTTGTCCTCCTTTTCAAATTCCTATTCATGAAGCACAAGACTAAGAGATAGTAGCATAATAGCATTATAACCATACATTTTCTTGTGGTTTGACTTAATCTCCCCAAGCTTCTTTGCATCCTATGATCTTCCAATTCTTGTAAACCAAACACCCAGATTGGCAGAAATCCTATGTTTTTAAATTCTCTGTTTTGCACGTGCATTCCTATCCTATTCATGCGTATTTCATATCCCTACATTGTTAGAATCCTCAAATTCAAACAAGCCCTTACACAATTACTTCTGTTATAGATATGTTTCAAAGAAAACCGTGAGTGGTTTGTTCTGCTCCTGCTATGCTGTGTTCCACCCCAGCTCAGCTGCGCCAACGATAGAAGGATTCACCATAGCAGGGATCCGCTATCCAGACTGTCTTTCGCCGCCTTAGATCTTCTTCCCCGCGCTGGTAGCCACGACAACTGCATTACCACCATCAACTGAGCAGATGACCTTGAGGACTAATGGGTTTGCAAGAGAGATCGCACTCTTCCGTGTTTGCTTATGTTACTCATCGCTTAATATGATGACATGCTACTTTATCGTCCTGCTCACCTATTAGACTTCGAGTCAGGTCCAAACTAATGCTGAAACTTGAGTTTTTAAATGGTTGTGTGGTACATAATGGGCCAGCAATCAATACTATCTATCTACTATATGGTTAATCTCAGGTGTCTACTATGAGTTTCATGTTGGGTGCAAAAAACCATTAAAGGAGCCATTGTCTATACTTTTTAACTAAAGCTATTATCTGTCGGCAATCATTGGTTTTGGGTCTATCCATAGTTTGCTACCATCACTCTGGATTTGTGCATGCACTCCTTACATAATCTCACTATGTTTTATTCCAATGTATGTCAGTTATTGTACACAATGGAACTGAACATGTAGAGCAAAAGAGTTGAGCCTTCTGTGGCAATAAAATTTCATGCAGACATTGCTCCATGGTGGGCGCAAAGGCAGCCCCCCTCCACCCATTTTGGACTGTAATCAAGAGGAAGATAACTATTCCGAGGGGGATTCAGAAGGAGAAGACCACTCCTATTTAACCCCTGAGGTCTTCGCTCTAACTTGGCATGCTGATGTTGGTAATATCATGCATATGGTGCCTTGCATTGCTTACTTTATACATCAAATATGCCATCTACTTAGTTTAGACATGCTTTGTGTGAATGCCATCTATTTAGTATCTTTATCGTATACGTGAATCATGCAATGCCATGTTGTTTAGCTAGACATCATATATGTGAATTTTGCAATGCCACCCTGGTTAGCCAGTCATCTTATATGTGAATTATATCATGCCATCATTTTCTATTATGTACTACATTTGTCAACAATTTTAGTACATTCAATTACTCTTCCTGTGCATCAGCCATTCGACACGGTCATGGAAAAATCTGAAGTGGAAACAAGGTCTTCAAAGCAGAAAATGCTATCTGACGAAGTGCATGTTGTTGGTGTTCTGGGAACGGGGGTCCCAAGACTTGCCTGCCTGTGGCCTGCGGCGTGGCTCAAGGGGTGGCCCAGCACGGCCCGTCTACATCAACCCAAGCTCAAGACCCTCGTGAGGGGCCAAGCTTCGCGGGGCGGATGGTGCAAGGCTTCCTCAGGGGCGGCCTCACCAGGCAGGCTCGCGAGGAGGCGGACAGATCAAGGCAAGGAGTACCTCGTGAGGTGCTCGTGACGCAAGCCATGACGATCGAGACCAGGAGGGTGCCAGGTGGGCGCCAGCCTATGAAGTGTCCTCGTTTCCTCTTTGGTGCAAAGGGGGCAAGCACAGGCGTAGAGTACCTAGGCGTCAAGCAAAGCTTACCATATCGGTGCAACGAGACCAAGACCAGCAGAGCGGCAGGACGGAGGTCACCGTGGAGCCCAAGACGGCATCATCGCTAGTGGCTTTGGCAGTCAAATACTAACTTTAGTCAGGATAACTTGTACTAGATGTTCCCCTTCAAAATGGATGTTGTTGGCTCCCTTCCCGCTGAATATTTTGAAAGAGGACCAGGGCCTCTATAAGTAGAGATAGCCACCACTGTAGAAGGGGATCGATCAAGTTCTCACCTAGCCCACGGAGATCGAATCCATCCCAAGTAGAACATCAGCTCAAGAACACCCCTCACGAGGCTGTTCTTCCTCTGTACTGTTCATCGTCAGCCCCAGAGGCAATCCACCACACCACACACTAGAGTAGGGTATTACACCACACCGGTGGCCCGAACTAGTATAAACCCTGTGTCCCTCATGTTGTTCATCGTGTAGCTTAGATTCGCGACGAGGCTTTGGGGCATGGATCTGTAGGAAGATGATCTTCATGCGCACCCCAGAGTTCGAACCTTAAGGGTTTTGCCCGAACCCGATATCCGACATTTGGCGCGCCAGGTAGGGGTGCACTGAAATCCTCTCTTCCGTCGATATGTGTTCCACTGCTTCGTCACATCCATGTCCAGCGACCTGACAGCCAACGCCGACCGCTGGGTGTCGTGGCCTGCCCAC
>NW_025226881.1:0-3699 GCF_018294505.1 Triticum aestivum | reverse complement strand
TTGATGAACTCAATTGCCACACACAACCATCCCAGGTGCTTGCTTTAACTTCACGCTGTCAAATTTGGTTGAATGTTGCATATGGCGTGTAGCTTGTATTGCTTCCAATTTGGTTAAATTCCATCTGCTTACTTTACACATTATACCTTTGATAATGACATGCCTTCCTGTTTTTGATACATACTACATATGTCCATTAACCATGATCTTACATAAACCTAATGCTCTTTTGTATCCCTCGTCAATCACTTATCATGAGACAGTCACCCTAATGGGTTACTGTGAGACTTGCTACTCGTTTAAACAGTGAAGTGTCATCCTCCCCACATGATTCGCACGAAACAGCAACGCTAAATGAAGATAGTCAACGTATCTCTCTAGTTGATGACCACAATTCCCCTACAGCACCATCACAGGTGCTTGCTCTTACTTGGCAATGTGATATGTGGTTCCATGTTGCATATGGTGTCTACCTTGTAATGCTACTAATTAGGGTAAATTGCATCTGCTCAGTTAAAACATTATACTTGTGAATATGACATGCCTTCCTTTTTTTGGTACATACTACCACTGGTAAGCATCGGTGCTATACAAACGGTTTTAACCCTTTTCCGCGATGACATTTGGAACTGTCGTGTAGTGAGTGACGGTGATAGGGGGGTCCTTTCCACACGACCTAGAAACCGTCGTGGATAGGGACCCTATAGTACTCCTTTTCATTTATGGTTGCATTGCCATCGCAGTTGATATTCTGTGGTGCTACGTTTACGATGCGCGGCCCATCACAAACGTTCACTTATATAGAACGTGTATGATAAGCATACAATCACACACATTCGCTTTTCACAAACCGTATGCGATAACTAATTAAGAAGATTAGCTAATCGTCATACGAGTGTCGGATAGGATTACAAAACATCGGACCGTCGTAACATCGTCATACATGACAACTATAACACACGCTATTTTATGGTGCGAAGTTTGCGATGCATACTTCATCAGAAATAGTTCATGGTTGCGAACCGTGTACGATAAGGCAACTATCATGCATGCTATTCTATGGTGCAACATTTACAATGCATACTTCATCAAAAATAGTTCATGGTTGCGAATCGTGTACGATGAGGAAACTATCACAAATGGTAGTTTGCCAGCATCGTTTGTTATATTGTCTGACATTGCACACGCTTAGCAAACGACAACTGTGTGCACGCTTGCACATGTTTCCTCTTTGTGAACCATCTCAGATTCTGGTGTATATCACAAACGTTTGTATTTCACCAACCGTGTGTGCCGTAACAACATGGAGAGTGTATTTTCACCGTAATTTAATTGTTGCTATATCAAATTGAAATTCAATGTATGTTATATCTTTATTCATATCCATCAGCTTCAGACAACCAATGAATTATTAGATTCATAGGTACACCTCAAGAATTACATAAGAACCAAATAAAGAATGGTGAACCACAGTTGTATACTTGTACTATTAAAGACGGTAAAGAAAGAGGCGAAATACATTCTGGTTGCTGAACAAGGTGAAGCAGAATGCCCATATTGTACCCTCCTCCATGTAGAAAGCATGCACGACTCTAGTCCAACACCTTGTGATGGCCGACCGGCACCCTTCACGGTCTTCATGGAAACATCTAGATAATCATCGTGTTCTGGTAGAAATACTTTAACCTTTGCATGACCACCAATCATGCAGTTTGAGAGGTAATATTTAGTAAATAGCTTTGGGAACCACTTCAAAGGAAAAAAGATTCAGACATTGTCATCTAACACAACTCATTATGGTCAGTAAAAGGAAGGCTATAGAGTTCTTACTTACCATCCTGTAGTTCGCTGTTGTATTGGTTAAAGTGTAAACAAATAGTTTAATTGCCATCTTTTGACCCATTTTACTAACAATCTTTATCAGCTTCCTCACTTGATGCTGGTTCATCGATATCACATTTCCCTATATGCAGAAAGGGTCGAAGCGCGGATCCTTACAAATGACATATGTACCTAAAAGCACCAAGTTAATATTAGAAGATAAACACCAATTGCACAATGATGTAGTCGAACACTCTTTTATAATATCTTATAACATCCAATATACTCACATATTAGATGAATTAACATCTTATATTATGGGTCGGAAGGAGTTTATTGCATTCTTACAAGTTATCGGCTGACTAACTGCTGTTGTATCCATGGGTTAGAGTTTGTTTGAGCTAGTTCGGGCTCAAATAGACCTAAAGTATATCTAAACATGAGTGCTCGTTTGAACTAGTTGCATCTATAACCTGCCCAAAAAAACTATCCAACCCAAGAGGTGCTAATTGGAGCTAGTTCTCCTAGTGTATTTATTATCAATATAAGTATCTAACCCTGTCATCCAAACACCTCTTTAGATGGAGTTAGTTCAAGGTTAGTCATGAGCTAGAAATTAACTCTAACCTAAGTTGAGTATCCAAACAGGGTTGTGTTGTTGTTGTTGTTGCTGCTGCTGCTCCTCTTCTACATGTATCTAGGCATCATCAGAACATTAAGGTAACACTCTTCCTTGTTGCTAAATAGCCTAGCATATGTAGACATTAAGCACAATGCATGTTGCTATATAGCCTCAGATATATTACATATGGCCCTAGTTAACCTAACGATAAATGGGTTGCAGATATATTAAGTTAAATGTCTGAGTCACCGATTAGTCCCTTATCAGCCCCTGACCTATATGGTACCAGCTATCGATATCCTAAATAGTGAGCATATATAAGCAATGGGATGAAACTAACCTCGATGGAAAACATCAGTCATTCCCAAAATTGTCCTGTGTAGGCATAGCGAGAAGCATGTTAAGCACAACAGGCTAAACATCAACCAAAATTATCCATGGCAGCAAAATAATCTCCAAAAGATAGCTTCAGTGTGCAGGTTTAAGCACGCTAGTAAAGCAAAACAAGTGAAAAGGTGTGTTAACGGCAACAGGCCTACCATTTAACAACAAGCAAACATAGTAATTCAAACTGGTATTGTGTCGGTCTAAGTACACTGGTTATGGTTAAATAAAAATTGAAAGGCGTGTTTAACTACAAGATGCAGCAACCAAATGTAGTCATTCATGCCCTGCTTGTTCCAGCTTAGCTTGGATTTTAATCACCAATGGATTCACTTTAGTGGCGAAGCTGTTTCTGTGAATCAGCTTCACCACCGAAGTATACTTTGAGGTGCCTTAGGAAATTGCACTAAAAATGACCCAAATCCAGATTCAACTTCACTAGCAAAGCTGATTCCAAATAGTTGTTTGTTTCGTATTCCAGATTCGGCTTCACTGCCAAGCTGAATCAGGTCCAAGAACCCGAAACAAAGAGGGTCATAGTGGTATTGTTGAAACTGGTACTGATGAAATTGAACTGCACGGTTCATACTTGCACATATAGAACATCATGTTGTGAATAACTGGAATAAACAAGGCATACTTCGACCAACCAAAGATAGCATTTGAAACTGTACATATGCTAACTACAAACAACATAACAATAAAAAAACTGTAAAAGAGGCATATGTTAGTTATAACAGGCTTAACAGCAAGCAAATATATGGATTACTATCGGTATGTTTAAAACTAGATTGATGAAATGTACTGCACAATAAATAATTCCACATACATAGCATCACATTGTGAACAACTGAAATAAAGAAGGCATACTA
>NW_025226880.1:0-3700 GCF_018294505.1 Triticum aestivum | reverse complement strand
GATCTAAGTCACATAATTCAACAACCCGAAGAGTCCACCCGCAAACTTTGGAATAGATTCCTCACTAAGAAGAATCAAATTGTCGATTGTCCGGATGCCGAAGCCTTAGCGGCCTTCAAACACAGCATCTGAGACGAATGGCTCGCCAGACACCTCGGCCAAGAAAAGCCAAGGACAATGGCAGCCTTAACAAGCCTTATGACCCGCTTTTGCGCGGGTGAAGATAGATGGTTGGCCCGTAGCGGCACTAGTGACCCAAGTACATCCGAACTCAGGGATGGCAACGGGAAGCCACGGCGCAATAAAAACAAACGTCAAAACAAGGAAGACAGTCCAGACAACACAACGGTCAACACCAGATTCAGGGGCTATCGACCCGGTCAGCAAAAGAAGCCATCTAAAGGCGGCAAAGAGGGACCGTCCGGCCTGAACAAAGTCCTGGACAGACTATGCCAAATTCATGACACCTCCGAAAAACCTGCAGACCACAGTCATAGAGAATGTTGGGTCTTTAAGCAGGCCGGCAAATTAAATGTCGAACACAAGGGAAGGGAAACACCAAGTGAAGACGAGGATGAGCCTCGCCAGCCGAACACTAGGGGATAGAAAAAAATTCCCACCAGAGGTAAAAACAGTAAACATGATCCACGCGACTCACATATCCACGAGAAGGCACGAACGCGCGCTCATAGACGAACATGCTATAGAGCCCGTCGCCCATAAGCTTCACCGCTGGTCGGCTTGCCCGGTCACCTTCGATGACAGGGACTACTATATACGGCACGGAGGATCAGCTGCCTTGGTGCTCGACCCAATAATCGACGGATACCATCTTACTCACGTCCTCATGGACGGCGGCAGTAGTCTTAATCTAATATACCAGGATACTGTCTGCAAGATGGGGATAGACCCATCCAGAATCAACCACAGTAGCACCACCTTTGAAGGGGTGATACCAGGCATCGAAGCCCCCTGCAGGGGCTCCCTCGTACTAGAGGTGATATTCGGCTCCCCATGCAACTTTAGAAGCGAAAAACTACTCTTCGCCATCGGCCCCCTCCAAAGTGGTTATCACGCATTGCTCGGGAGAATGGCCTTTGCCCGCTTCAATGCAGTACCGCACTACGCCTACCTTAAACTCAAGATGTCCGGTCCACGCGGCGTCATAACCATTAACGGAAGTACAGAACGTTCCCTACGCGTCGAAGAGTATGCGACGGCTCTAGCAGCCGGACTCTAAGCGGCCTCTAGCATATGAACGCATGATTTGTCGTTCAGACCACGGGCACGGTTAGACGAGTCTGGCAGCTCGGATACAATAAAGTGCACCTTTTGCCTGACCCTATTAACAGGCCAATGTCTTTTCACTTTTCCTATCCATTAGTGATAGCCAACTCTTCGCACGCTTACGTCATACTCTTCTACATGAGTTTTTCTTTTTATAGACACCATTCGTGCGATACCCTACCAGGACACGACACGACGGAGAAAAAGACGCAGACATGTAGCAGGGCCTCGCTCAAAGGTTTCTCTTTAGATTAAGCCCCTAGGTAAACCTTTTTATTGTCTCTTGTTGTTTACACATCCCATGGGAACTACACCCACAGAGGATACTGCCGGTATTGGCATTTCGCCAGGGCAGACTAATGCATGTACCTGGAAATACATGGTTCATAATAAAGGGCGTTACTCAGCCCAGTATATGTTATCAAGTCCGAATACCTTTGGGAGTGTTCGGCGTCGTGAGTTTGGCCTTATATGCATCAGCTCCGAATCATGTCTTCGGTCAAATGTTGGGTGTGCCTGGCTCCTGGGTTTGCCGCCTTATGTTCTGTTCTTATCAGCTAAGGCGGCCAAAGGAGAACTACTGCGATTGTGCCCTGGTTATTTCGGATAAGCACCTCAGTAGAGAAAGCCGAAAACTGACTATCATGATATAGCGAGAGACTATTCAACCACTCGAAGACTTATCAGAATCTTTAGGATTCCTCCGCATTAACGAAGGACCGTTTCCTGGTCATGTACACACGCGCACGTATTCGGATGCACGCAAAGGTACCAGGGGCTACATAGTAGCCCCACCGTCAAACTCCTATGGCTAAGTGAAAGTGTTACAGCTATATAGTCCGGTTGCCTAGTTTGACGTGCGATCACCTCCTTAATGGACCAAGGCATTGAATCAAGTGTGATTACGCATATTTTTCACGAATACCCCCGCATTGTATGCGTGGGGGCTAAAGCCAACGACTGCTAACTTTTAGATTACACATATACATAAAAACGGCCACACAGGAGGCACAATAATACTTTCGGGCAAAAAGTATAAACATAGCCTTCATAATTAAAATAGAATTGTTTTTACAATGAAACGATTTGTCATTTGACGACATTCTTCGAGCACTGAGCCTCTATCAAGTGAGCACCTTCTGTCACTTGCTCTAAGTAGTGCTCGGCCGGATCCTGGCATCCCGCCGGATTCTGGGTCGCAATGATGGTGGCCTCCATATCTGTCCAATATGATTTAACGCGGGCAAGAGCCATCCGTGCACCCTCTATGCACGCCGACCTCTTCAGGGCATCGATCTGCGATACGGCACCAAGGAATTGTTGCACTAAACCAAAATAACTGCCCGACTTAGGCTCCTTCGGCCATAGGTGGTCTATAACAGACCATATTGCAAGATCGGACAGCTTATGGAGCTCGGCCACAGCAGCCATCCTATCACTCAACGATAATGGGCGCGTCGGAGCACTGAATTGCGACCAGAACAACCTCTCCACTTCATTATCTTTTTGATCCTCGAAAAACTTGGCCGCATCAGCCGTACTCTTCGCCAAATCCGCATACGCGTCTGCAGGGCTCCAGCGTTGGTCCAGAGGAGCATACTTTGGATCCAAAAACTTCATCCGCAACAAATAAGGGTTTCCAGCCGTGATTTCTCCGGCCTGTCGAAGCTCCTCCCGCGCATCCCTAATGTCGGAACGCGTCTCCTTGGCCGCATCAAGGGCCTTCTTCAGGTCATCCTGATTCACCTGATTTTCTTTTTCCAGAAGCTCATACTGGTTGGCGGCGTTTTTTATCTCCACAATTATTTCAGCTATTTTGTCTTCGCTTTGGCGATGAGCAGCCTGTTCGGCTCTCAACTCTTCGGCCGCCTTTAGGGCAGCCGCATTGCTAGCCCGGGCATGTTCCTTGGCCAGGGCAAGTTCCGCCCTCAGGGCTTCCACGGCAGCAGCACCATATGCACTCCAAGCATATCGCATTAATATTATGCTCCTCCCAATTTTTCCAATAAACAATAATAAGGATAGCAGAGCACATACCTTGTGACTCGTTAAGCCGCTCGTTCACCAATGTGATATCGGCATCAATAACTCCAATTTGCCTCCTTTAGTTTGGCAACTTCAACGGACCGGTCGGCTGCCGGATCCTTGGACACCTTTGCATAAATACAGCGCGATCATTACTTAACAATGTGATCCTCCGTTTGCCGCCTATGGCTGGCAACCAGAGTCTCAGGGGCTACTATCCATATGGAGCACACCTAGCACGTGCGTTACAGTTAAAAATTATATATTTTCATTACATACCTCAAAGCCTCTGAGCAGGCTTGTAAAGGCGTCATTCAACCCGCTTGTGGCAGATGAAATCTTCTCTAGCACCATGCTCATTAATGAATGGTGCTCCTCCGAGAGAACA
>NW_025226879.1:0-3709 GCF_018294505.1 Triticum aestivum | reverse complement strand
GAGTTTGATATACCTGAGTCGGTGGTGGAAAGAGTTGACGTCTACTCGAGTCTGGAACTCGTTGCCGCGCGCGCTCGTCGAGTGCTCGCTGGAGGTTCTCCAGTCGAGTGCGCTCAGCCAAGTTGGCCAAACGCGCGTCCTCCAAGGCACGAGCCTCGGGGGTTTCTCCAACGATTGGAGTATTCAGTGCATCCATGTTCCGGCGGCAAAGATCTTCTCTTTGCAAGGAAGTGAGTGGCTCAGGTTGATACTCCTCGTGGACCTGCGCTGGGTCGCCTCCGCCGTCTCCCCATCGGCGCGAGGGAAGCCGGGAGGGCTGCGCGGTCCATTGACCATCAGGACTTCCGCCGCTGGATCACTGTTGTCGCACTCGGATGCAGTCTCTACGGAGCCAGTCGAACAGGCCGTAGAGATATTCGTCGGGCTCGATCGCCGCGACTTGGGGGGTGGCCAACTGGCGGGCCACTGCGTGCCTCACCCACCGCTGAAGTCTTGACCGACCGGAGCGCTTGCGCTGGCGGGAGACGGGGAGGGAGGATGACACAGGAGTCGACCGATATGGGGCCGACGGTTGCCGCAGGAGGACGTCGCGGACACACGCGCGAAAGTGCGTTGCCCCGCAGACTGGGAGCGTGTCGGTGTCGAGTGGAGCCTCCTAAAGCCAAGCGGAGTCGTCGGTGATGAACGTGAGCGCGCCAAGACGGATCTCGCGGCCCTCAACCAAAACTCCGCCAAATACCATGATGAAGGTAGTCGGAACGATTGCAACTTCTCCAATAAGTCGCTAAGACACCTGCCCCACGGTGGGCGCCAACTGTCGTGGTTCTAAGTCTGACAGTAGAATAGGGGGGTAGAAATGGAGAGGCAAGATCCTAGCTATGGAGTAGTTGTTTACGCAAGGTGTTTACGAGTTCAGGCCATTCTCGGAGGAAGTAACAGCCCTACGTCTCGGAGCCCGGAGGCGGTCGATTGGATTATATGCGTATGAATTACAGGGGTGCGAACCCTTTACACTGAGGAGGGGGTGGCTTATATAGAGTCTGCCAGACCCCTCCGGCCCTCAGTTATGCAGGGTTTAAAGTACATTAAGGCCTGGCGTTACTGGTAACGCCCTACATAAAGTGCTATCATGAACATAAAGACTACTTAATAATAGACCGTTTGGGTGCAGAGTGACTCTTGATCTCTTGGTGCTCGAGTGAGGCTTCATGGTCGAGTGTCTTCGAGTCCGTCGAGTGGAATCCTTCCAGGTCGACTGAAAGGCAGTTTCTTCTAGAGATGTCCTTGGGGAGGGTACCTTGGACAGGTCCATGACCCTACCCTAGGTACATGGCTTCATCACCAGGCATAAGGCCGAGTCTTCCACCCTTTACCAAGTATATTGATGCATTAATTAAATAAGAGATATTGCAATATCCCAACATAATCATGTCCACCCTGGAGCAATCTTCAACTTCACCTGCAACTAACAACGCTATAAGAGGAGCTGAGCATAGCGCTAACATAATCAAACAACGGTTTGCTAGGAAGGGTGAAAAAGGTTAGAGGCTGACATGGCAAATTGGGAGGCTTGAAGAATAAGTGATAGGTAGCGCAGCAAAGCGATAGAACGAAGCAACTAGCATAGCAATGATAGTAGTGAGATCCAAGGTGACGGTCATCTTGCCTGAAATCCCGCAAGGAAGAAGAATGAGTCCATGAAGAAGATGAAGCCACGAAGACGAACCAAGCATAGACGAAAGAATCCTCACGATCGCAATGAAACAGGAACTAACGAGAAGGAGCGCAACCGGAAAGAAAGAAACAACAAGGTAAACACACAACACATAGCCAAGGCATGATGCTCAACCAAGTATGATGCATGACAAAGGCTATATGAGGCTACTCATGGCAAGAGATGATGCATACAAGAGCAACACATCAAAGCAAGGTTAAATGAGGCCGAAAACAACATATAACAATTCTGGTAAGTCCTCATATGCAAATTTAGAAATTGGTCCAGAACTGAATAAACCTTATGTTCAAGTTGTTAAACAACAATTTAGGATGCACCAAGATGATCTTCACGAGATTCTAGTCAAGTTACATATAAAGTTCATTTAATTCGGAGCTACGGCCTAGAAGATATGAGCAAAACAAGTTAAACATGGCATTGATGCAAAATGCATTCAAACATCAAGCAAACACATCCCAAAACATGGATGCAACAAGGTAACATGAAACTATATGCAAATCTAAGCAAGTTTCATATAGAGCACACTCAAAACGGAGCAACGGTGCAACACATACACTCCAAACAAGAAATGACAACAATCTGTCCAAAACAGCAACTAGGCATCTTGCAAACATCTAAACAACATGATACATCATATGAATGTGAAAACAAAAGGCATGGGCATGAAGTCCAGCTAAAGCACGACAAAAAATGAACACTGAGCTATCTCCAGAAAACACTATAACATGCTCAAAAGGACATGGCAAGATTGCAAATAATAACAGTTTCACAGACTTGGCAGAAATCACTAGACATGGCAGAAATAACATCAGGTTGCAATGTTTAGAGCTATCAAATAACATGTTACAAGAACTTAACATGGCAAACAAAGGCATGGCATACTAATACTAAAGACAAAGAACAAAACTCCCTTACTGAAATAGTTCCAAACATTAAAATAAAATATGGTAGGATCCATGCAAACATGGAAAATGATATGACAGATTCAGACATGGCAGAAACAACAATAAGTAGGCATGTTGGTGAGCTTGTACCACTCACTACAGAGCATTTCATGGCATGACAAGGTGACCAACAATACTATGACATATTTATGAGGCTAAGCATGGCAATAGCAAGTTCATAGGGTGCATGGATCACTAGTTATTGACATGGCAAAACTGAACTTAATGTTAACAAGCTGACAACAACATTATTTAGCAATTTGAGAGCAAGATTACAACAAGCTACAGCAGCCTATAAATGCAACCAGGGGCATGGATGAATAGAGCATGACATGTATAACAAAACATCCTTAGTGAACATCTCCATATTAAGCATAGAATGACTTGTAGCAGCAGGTTTACATAGTATCATGATATAGCAGATTCAGACTAGCAAAACAGCAACAGCAAGTACCCTACTTCACGAGCTCGATGCACTCACTACAAGACTCACAAAAATACATGGATTCACCACTGCAAAGATGGCATGATGTATCTCAAAAGTCATGTAGACATCAAGCTCCTAAGATGCACACACAAAATGCAATGAAAAAGACAAATCATCAAGTTCTGTTAACAGACAGCAGTTAACAGCATATAGCACTCTTGCAACGATGATTTGGGCATCAACACGGACTCAAACAAGCATGGCACAATGGAACAAAATGAAGAGCATCTCATGATGAACATTTTGATATATCATGCACGCAAAATGGAGCAGTATGCAAGAAGATATGATGTGATGAACAGGGCAACATAATATGACAGAAAAAGGACTTACAGGAAATTTCGGGTCAACCTCCAGATCTAGGGTTTGCACGTGGATCGAGGTGGGGCCGGAGCTCGCCGGAGACGGCGCCGGAGAGGACGAGGGAGGGGTCGCCGGAGTCGGGGCCGGCCGGATCTGGGGCGGCGAGACGGCGGCGGACGGCGGGGCCGAGGCGAAGGGGCCGCGGGCGGAGGCGGTGGCCGGCGAGGAGGCGCAGGCGAC
>NW_025226878.1:0-3715 GCF_018294505.1 Triticum aestivum | reverse complement strand
TAGGATTTACTCCCTAGTTGCCCCTTATGGATTTTTGTGTTCCCGAAGTCCGACCTTTTACTTGATGTTCTAGATATAAAACCATATTTATGAATGGATTACACTAGCACATCAAGGAGAACATTAGAAGCGGAGTGCTAAATGTCTCTCGGTCGATCATCCAGTTTTTGTTTCCTTGGCCTCGCTAAGGTAAAATCTGAGAAAGTGTTATCTTCCTTTGCATCTGCATCCTCCACCAATATTCATCATGGTAGTATGTTGTGTTGCTAGGATCCTTTACATGAATATTGGTAAAACCTTGATGAATATGAAAATGCTCAAGTTCTTGAGGGCATGCTCAGACACTAGGTTATATCCTCGGTATCAATTGGAATGTGCCTTCCCTTTTTGCCGAGTTGTTCTATAACCGTAGTTTCCGTTCCAAACTGGGTATGACATTCTTTCAAATTCCTTCAAACGATCAATTTTGAATTGCCTCAGGCTGGTATGAAGAGTTTCAATGATCTAGGTATCAAAAGTAATTCTTTTTGCCACTTAAGGGAATAATTCTACGAGTCACCTTCTCTAAGGTGCCCCGTTATGGAATCATGGCAATTATTTCATCGCTATCTTGAAACCATTCACCATCTCCTCAAGCGTGGAATTGTTGCCTACCAAATTGAACCCCCATCATCTGTTCTTCCATCCCTCCTGAAGTGTGTTTGAACATCTCAGCTCAAGAGGTGTTCTATGCCTCATTCCGTGAGTTGATCATCAGTTGCTCGATCCTCGAGAAGATCAATTCTTCTAGAGTTTTCATTTCCTCTCGTGGTCATGTTGAATGGAGTTCTCAAAGCAAGATGTCAATATCAAGATGATGCAATGAATCAACATCTTCGAGAAGAGCAATTGGATCATGAAGATTGTGTAGTTTTTGTGTCCCCTGTGTCTTCTTACCTCACGTCTTGAATCTCGGGACGAGATTCTTGTTTAGTGGGGGTGAGTTGTCACAGCCCTAGAATAATGCTTGTAATTAGTGGCATTGCATCCATGCATCATGTCTAAATTCTGAAAGTTGAACTGAGGAAATTTGGAAGCCTCAAAATTTTGATTAAAAGAAGGGCAAATAATCCTGGAAAAGGCATCCAATGTTTCCATAATGCACTTTAATGATGTTTGATATTTTTGGCAAGGGTTTTGACCCAAACCAGAAACATGGTTTTGAGGAATTATTTTGGCCATCTGGATTTAAATCAATAAGTATTTGAGTTGGATTTAATTCTCCTATAAAAGAATTATAAGTCCAACAATTCTTAAAATTTATGAGTGGCTCCGAATATGTTGTATCTAGCCACATAATAATTTTCAAAAGCTATATAAATTGATTTGGTATTTAAACCAAATCAAAAACAAATTACAGAAATAAAAAAACAGAATTAGAAAAGAGAGAGAGGGAAGGAGTCACCTGGGCCACCTACCTGGCCTGGCACTGTGCTGGCCCAGCCCACTAGCGCCTGCCAGTCGTCTTCTCCATCACGCCAGGAGGACAGTGCGCATGGCCGACGCGCGCGAGCACGCGCCTCGCCAGCTCCTACTTGCCGCCAAGGGTCTAGATGCCTCTCCCGAGCGCCACGCAACCCTCTAGCCCTCCTACTCTCCCCGTGCCCCTCTCCTCTCTCCTTGGACCTCTTTCCCTCCTCTGCTCTCTCCCTACGATGCCACCGAACCCGCCCGTCGCCGCCGTTCGCCGTTGCTGCGACCACCGCCGTCCCGACGACACCCCGAGCAGTCTACGAGCTCCGCCCCGATGCCCTCTTCCTCCTCACCAATCGTCAAGACGCCGGAAGCCCCTGGACGCTGCCAACATCGCCGTTTCCCTCGTCGGCCACCGGAGATCGCCGCCGCCCGTACGTCGCCTCCAACGCCTCCGCAAGCCCACTTCGACGGTCGTCGCAACCACCGTGAGCCACTGACTCTTCTCCCTCCATCCGTATTTCCTCTCGCACGCCGTAGTCGCCGTGCCACTTGCGCCCGAACGCCGGCCGCCGCCCCGAGCTCGTTTTCGACGAGCTCCGGCCTCCCTAGCCACTGCTGCTTCCTGCGCTAGATGCGAGCGAGCTCCGGCTCCCCGTGGGTGCTCTCCGCCGCTCATTTGGGCGCCGGGGGAGCGAGCCCGAGCCCTCCGCCGCGCCTGTTGCCACCGGCGACGAGCCACCGGCTGGTTAGGCCCTGTTGACCAGGGATTTGACCTCCCCTCGGTCAATGACAGGTGGGGCCAGCCCCCTGTTAATTAGTTTAGTTTATTCTAACTTAATTAGCCACTGTTTCACTGACATGTGGGTCCCAATGTTTAATTAATCGACTAATTAATTAAGCTCTGTTAAATCGCCCTGCAGCTGACACATGGGTCCCACGCGACAGGTTTGACTCTGGTCAACCCTGTTGACTTGTTTACGTCACACAGGCGTCATGCTAACATAGTAAAGTATTTCTGGAATTAAAAAATCAGGAAATGATTTATAAATTTCAGAAAATACCCCAAACTTCTAAAAATCATAGAAAAATAACCGTAGCTCAGAATGAAATAATTTATATATGAAAAATGATCAAAAAATCCAATCTATCCATCTGTACTGTTTCCATGCATGTTAGAACAACTTATGGCTGCTATTTAGGCCAAATCATATAAATGGCATTTAAAGCTTCACATAAGAAGTTTGAATTTGAACCTAGGGTTCAAACCAATTTCATTTAACTTGTTGCTAGTTGCATTAGCTCAAATCACAGCATATTGCCATGTCGCATTCATGCGTCATATTGTTGCATTGCATTGATTGTGTTCCTTCTTTGTTTATCGGTGTTGTTCCCTCTCAATAGACGTGTTCTGACGATGAGTTCGATGACACCGATGAAGAGCTATATCATCTTCAGAAGTGCCAGGCAAGCAAAACCCCCTTGTTCATTCCGATACAATCCCACTCTCTCGCTCCTGCTCTCTTTTACTACATTAGGACAACAACGTTTCAACTGTTATGTGCTCCGGTAGTTGAACCCCCTTCCTCTGCATGACATGTCATTGCCACAGTAAATAGATGAAACCCACTAGCATGAGTAGGAATTGTTTGAGCCCCGATGTGCCTACTCATTCATGCTTGTTTGTCATGCATGCTATTGCTTAGACTTGTGTCAGGTCCGATTCATCAGGGATGAATTGGAATGGTGATGAACATGTCCTACTGTGTGTGAGCTAAGTGGGTGAACACGATTTGGTAAAGGTAGCGGTGAGAGGCCATGTAGGAGTACATGGAGAGTTGTCTCATTGAAACCGTCCTTAGGAACTGAGTTCTGTGTTTGTGATCCATGAACAGTTACTACCACACATTGGGCTCCGGGCACTCCAAGCTCTCTCGACTTATTAATCAACTTGATCTCTGTCCAGGAGTTGCAACTAGTTTCTGGTGTTTGTAGGTAGTGTTAGTAGTCTACCAAGTGGCACCCGGTACAGGTGGGCTTGGGACAGACTAGGCACAGTGGCCCGGTGTACCAAGTGGCACCCGGATGGTCGACTTGGGAACCCTACACACATCGTTTGGGGCCGTCAGCGACACCCCGGCCGGATCTCCTTGCGGATGGAACCCGAATAGGCGATAAACCTGGACGAGAGACTTGTGTGGTTAGTCAGGTCATGGCCGACACCCTCGCCAGGCTTCCGCTTGAAGGTTGCCGAGATACATGA
>NW_025226877.1:0-3718 GCF_018294505.1 Triticum aestivum | reverse complement strand
AGAGCGTGTATGAAGAAGTACACCCCTGCAGGGTTATCATGATCTATTCGAATAGCCGTGTCCGCGGTAAAGGACTACTTGGTTGCCTATACAGTTCATAGACAAGTAAATGGAAACTACTAAAAGCCTCAAGATAAGTGTGAGTGCCGAGGATGGCTCTTCCGTAGGAAGACGGAGGTGGATCCTCGGTAGTGTATTGAAGTGGTGAGTAGTGGACTCGTGTACGCAAAACCATTTCAAGTTGGAGTCTCGTAGGATAGTCTAGCCAAGAGTCAAAGCTGGCTTGCTGCAATAACTCCACCAACCCTTCTTGATAATGTGCATGTATGTAGGATCTGATGTAAGTCTTGCTGAGTACCTTTGTACTCATGTTGCTATAATTTACATTTTACAGAAGACGCTGCAACCCCTTCTGATGGGTTCTTCGTAGACGTTGACATCAATGAGTAGGCTAAGGCCCAGGTGGTGATCCTGAGCTTGTGAAGGACCACGTAGTATAGCTAGGCTTTCCAAGCCTCTTTTATTTACTAGTTGTCTGTACTCAGACAAGTAACTTCCGCTGCTGGTTTGTATGACTGTATGACTTGAATGCTGGGTCGTGTGACCCGTACCTTTGTGTATGTTATGTATGGCTCTCTAAGCCTTAAATAAAGTACTTGTGTCATAGAGTCATGTTGTGATGCCTTGTTATATTTGCACATATCGAGCATATTGTGTGTATGATTGAAATGCTTGGTATGTGTGGGATCTGACTATCTAGTTGTTTATCCTTAGTAGCCTCTCTTACCGGGAAATGTCTCCTAGTGTTACCACTGAGCCATGGTAGCTTGCTACTGCTCTGGAACACTTAGGCTGGCCGGCATGTGTCCTTCTTCGTTCCTGTGTCTGTCCCTTCGTGGAAATGTCACGCATTGAGTACCGGAGTCCTATTAGCCCGCTACAGCCCGGTTTACTGAAGTCCTGCTAGCCCAGTGCTACAGCCCGGACCCACTTGCTGATGACCGACACGTTCGTTGCTGGGTCATGGATGCCTGTCCCTGTAAGTCTGTGCCACTTTGGGTTTACGACTAGCCATGTCAGCCCGGGCTCCTTATCATATGGGTACTAGCGACACTATCATATACGTGTGCCAAAAGGCGCAAACGGTCCCGGCAAAGGTAAGGCGACACCCGTGGGAATACTGTGTGTGAGGCCGCAAAGTGATATGAGGTGTTACATGCTAGACCTATGTGGCATCGAGTCGGGGTCCTGACACAAAAGTCATAACAATAGTTCATCTCATAAAACTTTTCACGATAAAGTAACAAGCAATTCACATGTCAAAGCATAGATTATAAACTTTCTTGAAAACTAGCAAACTTCATTCTCAGTCATCAAACAATTGCAATTCATCTTATTTTCAGGAATAACAATATCCACATACTCAACTGTCATATAGTCTTCTACAATTGCTAAGACTCACGCAATACTAATGGTTATGGAGTTTCAATTGAATACTGAGAAACATAGGGGCTTATAGTGTTGCCTCCCAACGTATTCACCTTTGGGTGATGTCAACAATAATAGTTCATTCTAACTTACATCCAATTGGATATATATATCAGGATCACCCCAACACAAAGTGCTTGCCAAAGGATAACATGACAAAGGGAAAGGTGGAGATCACCTTGACTCTTGCATAAAAGTAAAAGACATAAAGTAAAAGATAGGCCCTTCGCAGAGGGAAGTAGAGGTTGTCATGCGCTTTTAGGGTTGGATACACAAAATCCTAATGCGAAAGAACGTCACTTTATATTGCCCCTTGTATATGGACCTTTATTATGCAGTCCATCGCTTTTATTGCTTCCATAACAAGTTCGTACAAAGCTTATTTTCTCCGCACTAATAAGTCATGCATATTTAGAGAGCAATTTTTATTGCTTGCACCGATGACAACTTACTTGAAGGATCTTACTCAATCCATAGGTAGGTATGGTGGACTCTCATGGCAAAACTGAGTTTAAGGATATTTAGAAGCAAAAGTAGTATCTCTACTTGGTGCAAGGAATTTTGGCTAGCATGAGGGGGAAAGGCAAGCTCAACATGTTTGAATGATCCATGACAATATGCTTTAACTGAGATGTCGGAAAACATAACCCATTATGTTGTATTCCTTGTCCAACATCAACTCTTTAGCATGTCATAGTTAACGAGTGCTCACAATTATAAAAGATGTCTAGGATAGTATATTTATATGTGGAATCTGTCCTCCTTCAATATTCTTTCATGAATTGTTCAAATGACCAATACAATGCTTGCTAACCTTCAATAAATTTACAACCTCTACTTCTTAGATGTGAAGTCATAACTCCCCATGGGATAAGCAAATGAGACATATATAATTTCAGATTTATGACAATCAACTCATTCAACCATTTACTCGTAGGATATAAGTGAAGCACACGAGTAAATGACAAACTACTCCAACAAGATATAAGTGAAGATCAATGAGTAGCTAAATAATTATGTAACTATATGAAGACTCCCTATCATTTAAGAATTTCAGATCTTGGTATTGTATTCAAACAGCAAGCAAAACAAAATAAAATGACATTGCAAGGATAGCACAACTCATGTGAAGAAGCAAAAACTTAGGCTCCACCGATACTAACCGATAGTTGTTGAAGAAGAAATGTAGGATGCCTACCGGGGCATCCCCAAGCTTAGATGCTTGATACTTCTTGAAATATTATCTTGGGGTGCCTTGGTCATCCCCAAGCTTGAACTTTTGTTTCTCCTTAAATCCTCTGATATCATGGTTTCTCTTTTTATCAAAAGCTTCATCCACACCAAACTCAACAAGAACTCGTGACATAGGTTAGTATAAACCAATGCAAAACCTTATCATTTTCTACTGTAACAAATCACTATAATTATTATTCAACATTGAATACTAAATGCCTCTGCATGTTTAATACTCCTATCCTCAAATAGAATCATTAAACAAGAAAACATATGCAAGTAATGCAAATATAACAGCAATCTGCCAAAATAGTACAGTCTGTAAAAATGCAAGAGTATCATTACTTACCTAACTCCAAAAATTATGAAATAAAATTCCCACTGTAGTAAATTTATCAGATCTCATTATGCAAAAAGTTTCAACATCATACCATTCTCTGACTTTTCTAGGTAATTTTTGCAACAGCGGTAAACTTTCTGTTTTCAAACAGCAACATGTATATTAGCAAAATAAGCATGGCAAAGGCTATCCTTGACTTTTTTATTGAAACTAAAGATGCAAAACATTAATATAAATAACAGCAAGCAAATACTAACCAAATAAAATGACACTCCAAGCAAAACACATATCATGTGGTGAATAAAAATATAGCTCTAAGTAAAGTTACCGATGAACGAAGACGAAAGAGGGGATGCCATCCGGGGCATCCCCAAGCTTAGGTTCTTGGTTGTCCTCGAATATCACCTTGGGGTGCATTGGGCATCCCCAAGCTTAGGCTCTTGCCACTCCTTATTCCATAGTCCATCAAATCCTTACCCAAAACTTGAAAATTCCACAACACAAAACTCAACAGAAAACTCGTCAGCTCCGTTAGTATAAGAAAATAAAACCACCACTTAGGTACTGTAATTAACTCATTATAAATTCATATTGGTGTAATATATACTGTACTCCAACTTATCTATGGTTCATACCCTCCGATACTACTCATAGATT
>NW_025226876.1:0-3735 GCF_018294505.1 Triticum aestivum | reverse complement strand
GACTCAAATGATGAAGAAGTCGTTGGCATCATGAAGAATATGCTTTTCAATATCATTCATGGCGTTCCTGTAAACTTCCATAATTTCTTCATGAGGACTCTGGCAAATATTGCTATGTCACCATTTGAGCTGAAGCCTTATGCGCCATGGATTATGAGGTTCATCAGGACAAGGTCTTCACTCAACTACAAGGCTGATACTCTGAACCATGGCAGCTACTTGCCTCCAATTGAAGTCCTCAAACGGACATTTTCCTCAGCTAATGACAAAGGCAAGGCAACTGCTGTGATAGATGAAGGCATTCGTCCATTGGATGGTCAATTTTGCAAGGCTGCATCCTACTCCACCAATGATGACTCTGCCACACATGACTCTGCCGCCAATACCTCTGCCAAGAAAATTCCTCAAGCCACAGCACCCAGGGTGATGACTGATCGTGAGTTACTTCTCAGTCTTCATCAGAAAGTTGATCGCAATCATAAATGGGTCAAGCGTCAGTTTGGTTCAATTCATTACAACATGACCTCAACACACAATGCAGTGAAGAAAAACCAATACTACCTTCATGAAACCTTCAACCGTACCTGGGCTGTTCTATCTCATATCTACAGCGCAGAAGATCTGAAGAGCATGGGTCTCAAGGAAGAATTTGACTGGTCTGCACCTCCACGGAAGAAATTCAAGAAGGTCAAGGTTCCTTCCTTGGTGGCCAGCTCCTATTCTTCATCGCGCGACACTGATGAAAATGAAGACTTGGACGACACCGCAGCAGGCCCTACTACGACAACCAACCCCGACAATGCTGGTGCTCCTCCATCAACTTGATATTCTTCAGGGGCGTTAGTCCTCAGTTTCGATCCTTTTGGTCATTCGATGACAAAGGGGGAGAAATCAGAGTTAGTCTTCAAGCGGGTCTATTATATGGGTGTTTTTTCTAAGTTATAACTCTCGCACTTCTGAAACTTTTATTGGATCGAGTTGTAATCTTAAACCCGATGGTGCTCTGATACTCTTGATGCACTATGCTCTGACACTTTTGATGCATTATTCTACAAGCTTGTTCCTCGTTAAAATTATTGCTCGCATGCTGAATCTCTTCAGGCACCATATTTCATCATGCATTTCAAATTCTTCATATTATATGTCAAATGCATGTATGAATTACAAGATATAGGGGGAGATCTCCATGATTCAACTCTTCAAGTGTGCATTGCTTCAAAAAGCAAATTCCTCACTATGCACATCTTCAGGGGGAGTTCTTCTATATCTTGCAATCAAGTTCCTCAATATCAGTACTTACACTTCATATGTTTATCCCCGTTGAAAACTTAACCTATATTGTCATCAATCACCAAAAAGGGGGAGATTGTAAGTGCATCTAGTGCCCCTTAGTGATTTTGGTGTATTGAAGACTTATAGGTTAAGGGACTAATGTGTTTATGAGTGTACACAGGTCTATAAGTCTATGAGGAGTTTGATATTTACAGAGAAAGTCGACCCCTAAAAATGAATATCTTCGACTGAAGATTTTGGTATTCCTGAAGACTTTCGTGAAGACTTTGAAAGTGAAGAAATTGGTGTGTCCGTGAAGACTTGATATTCATGCAAGGAATATGAAGCTTGAAGACTTTAGTTTTCATAGTTTTGTTTTTCTCTTTCTTGAGTCATAGGAAACACCATACTGTTAAAGGGGGTCGAGGAAATACTAAGGAAAAATTTCCATGTGATGCTCAACTCAAAATCCTACACCTACCAATCCCTTCGAGTGAAGCCATTGGAAATCTCATACAGTTCAGTGAATTTCTTCAGTGACAGAGACGAAGTTCTTCTGGTTGCTGAGGAACTTGTTCTGACTAAGGAGTTAGGAATTCGCCAGTGCGGCTTTCCTACACAGTGAGGAACATGATAGCCCTGAGGAATTTGAGAGTCAAATTTCCGACCGTTGCTGTGTTGCGCGCCAGCTGTCCCAAAATATCTATCCACCTAACAGTCATATCATTGAAGGGCATTTATGTCTTATCATGTCGGGCTTCTCCCTAGGCTATAAATAGCCGCCCCCTACAACCACTAGCTGGTTGGCTGCTTCGAGAGAAACTGACACTTGTCATTTGAGAGCAACCCATCCTCCGAGGACTTTGAGCGAAAATCATCGAGTGAGGAAAATCCCAAACCCCAAACACCTACAAACCCAAAGTGACTGAGCATCACTGAAGAGATTGATCCTGCGTGGATCTGACGCTTGTTACCTTTGAAGATTGTGCTTCTTCCAGACGGTTAGGCGTCATCGTCTAGAGCATCCAAGAGGAATTGTGGATTACCGAGTGACCGAAGTCTGTGAAGGTTTGGAAGTCGCCTGGAGACTTACCATGAGTGATTGGACGAGGTCTGTGTGACCTTAGTTCAAGGAGAATACGGTGAGGACTTGGTGTCCTGAGCTGCGTGCTCAGCGACTGGGTGTCCGGGACTGTGTGTCCTCGAGTTTAAATACTCAGCCGCTCCAACCAGACGTACAACTGAGACAGCAGTTGGAACTGGTCTACCAAATCATTGTCTTCACCAACCTTACTGGTTCTATTTCCTTAACTCCTTCATTTCCTCATTACTGTGTTGAGTGATTGTTCATATCTGTGTTTGAAGACTTTGACTGAAGACTTTCTCAATTTCCTCAGTTCAATTTCTTCAGTCTGTTTGTCTTCATCTTGTGTTATCCTGTGTTTACGCTTTCTGTACTCTGTGTTTGTCTTCATTTCATCATGATGACCATGTGTGTATTCTGTCATGCTTACTTCTGAGTACTCATTCCCCTGCAAGTAGTTCTTCGCTAAGGAATTTCCTCATCGGCAAATTCCTTAGTGAAGAATTCATAAAAATCGCCTATTCACCCCCTCTAGTCGATATAACGCACTTTCAGGCTTGGAGCCTCCCTTGATTGGACCAGTGAGATAAACTTCTTATTTTCTTTAGTTAAGAAAAATAATGAAAACAATGTATTCTCTATAGTTCCAACACCTAATGTCCACTTAATTTCAACCTCATGCGTCAGTGCTTTACAATGAACAAGAAAAGGTCAAAAGATGTAACTGAAGATTTTGTCAGGTTGTATAAAGATGATCTTATTTATAGGTTAGTATCCTCATCTTCCATTGTTCAAGGTGTTAAGCATTTGTGTTTTGCATGTTAAGCAATGCTATGGTGTTTTACTTCTAGATTTTTTATTTCTTATGGATGTTTTGATTTTTTGCAGGGACTGCATGCTTCTTACTGTGATTTTTGACAGAGGTTGATTAAGACTTTTATTCTCCACAATAAACAGTTTGGTCTTGCATGCATGACCAATATCAATTTATTTGCTTGAATATGCTGCTTTATTAGGTTGGTCATCTGGGTCTTAAATAAGAAACTAAAGCTATAGATTCCTGGTTACAACACACCAGTGCAATTTGGTGTCCTGATACTCTTTGAGTATCCTCTTGAAGGAAGATTGGGTGAGATTGTTGTTACAACAATAATTGGAACTATGCTGGGTGATACAACAATATTTGTTCATCCAGGGAATAAAAGATATAAGCACCTGCATGGAAGATATGCAATTCACCCCTTGAATGGTAGAAAACTAAAAATAATCTGCGATGCTGTGTTGGTGGATCCCACTTTCGGCACTAGGTCTGTCAAAGGTGTGATATAATGCCAACTGGCTTAATATTCATGCGTTCCTCTTGTTATGACATCAAGCTA
>NW_025226875.1:0-3743 GCF_018294505.1 Triticum aestivum | reverse complement strand
TTCGGGTTGTAAATGGGCCTTTATTAAGCAGGCCGTTATTGGGCTGGCCCACTAGTACCTGATTAAGTTCTACGGGCCTTTGACTGGGCCAGCCTTTTTAACCTATATGGGCCTTTGTTGGGCCCAGCCACGTGTCAACGTACCACAGGCATGTCTCCTCCATTGGACGGGCGACATCTGGCCCACTGACGAGCTGACAGGTGTTCCCTTCGACCAATCAGAATTTTACACGTGGGAATTTCCCATTGGTCGTGGCTGTTAACGGGTTATCGGATCCAAAACCCGACCCGATAGCTTAACGGCGTTCCATTACGGTGGATGCCACGTGTCGGTCACCCTTGACGAAAGCACTTCTGTGACGCGTGATTTCTCGTCATGGAAGTGGACACTTCCGTGATGATAATTTTGGTAATGTCATGGAACACTTCTACGACAACACATGTATGACTATCTTGATTCTGTCATAAATTTGTCATGGATGTACATGCATGAGAAAAAACGTGACCTACTGTGACAAACATGTATCATCAAGGAAGTGTATTTTTTGTAGTGATAGTGTATGCACTCATGGTTGATCAATTTGTTTTGCAGTTTGGACTATGAGATAATGATACTTTTGAACATGCAAGATACACTTTGAAGTACCGGAATTACAAACCTAAGATTGGAATTTTGGAATTCGACTCAATCATTAGCTTTTGTAATTCATTTAAATCAAGGTAAATTTTTTAAGCCAGGATTTCATGATTTCAAATTCATATATCAAACCTAGAGATATACGCATACGGGCATGTTCAACCTTATAATCATCCACTTTATTCATACACATACACATTTTTGTTTTTGTCATCATATTTAGGATAAACACATTTGGAATTTCATTTGAATTGGACAATATGATGGTATTTGCTTCCACTAGCTCAATGATCCATATTTGAATTGAATGGACAATCCAAGTTTCGAGTTGGAGACATTGATTTTCAAAACTTGCAAAATAAATAAATTCTCGGCCATGATATCATAGTCGGTCGTACAAGAGCGGAACACTCAATTTCAGCAGCCAAAAGCTTTCAAACTTCCCACTCACATCAAAATATCTCGCACCCTAAAGTTTAGCCCTGCGATATTCCTGTTTTACCCCTGCCACATGAATGGAAAAGGGCTTCTTTGGTAACTCCATTGTTTTCCCCTCTTTGCCCCCAACATTCTTCCCCATAGCGCCTCCCATTCCCCTCCCCGCCTCCTACCAGCCCCCAACCACGCCAAGCCGCTGAATCTAGTCCTCCGTTGCAGCGATGGACCTCACACCCCGCCGGATCTACCTGCCGCTCCTTGGAACCCACAACTGCCAACTCACCACTTCACCGGAGCCACTTCAGCTACTGTCTTGTCCACCGCTCCAGATCTCCTTGACCACCATCATGGTCCACCGCACCGGATCTATTTCACGGGCACCCTTGTCAACCACAGTGTAGGCCCTTCATAGACTCACTTGTCCACCACATCACTGGCCCTTCATAGAAGCCCTCGTCCGCCGCAACAAATCCGCCTCCCCGAAAGCATTGTACACCGTGCCGGATGTGCTTCGCCGACCCCTTCGTCCACTGCACCGTACCCGCTCCATGGATGCCATATTCAACTCCACCTGCCCTGCTTTACTGACGCCGTAGCCACATTAGGTTATTTTGATTCGTACTCCTTCAGTTTTTCTTTTCTTTATCGTGGAACTATTGACTTACCACAGATGATCTTTCTTCTATGTTGACAGTGCCGCAACCGAAGCACTGAAGCCGCTTTAGCAACAACGACAGCCGGCCCAAACTCAACCGCAACACGAGCACCATCGATGATCCTTAGCTATCAAGTATGATAACGATACCCATACGCCGCCGAGTCAGGTACTATTATCCAACGGCCGGCGCCTATGTTCACTTTCTTAGCATAAGCACTGCACCTTCGAATTTCTTCAGGGCATCATTCAATTTTTCATGAGAAGCTTTATTGTGCTTGCACCTGTAGGGCCATACTTCTGGCAGTGAACGTGTTACGTGTACTAAATTAAAAACTAGTGCACATATAGTTAGAATGCTTTTGTTTTGTCCTAAGTATTACTGTACTTCCTAGATATCACTACCTACTATTTTACATGCTTTTGTTCTTGCATGTTATATTTATGATAATGGTGTTGTTCTGATGCCACCTATTGGTTTCATCAAACTGCTTCTTTGGCCCTATTTGGATACTCTAACTTAGCTAGAGGTTGGAGTTAGTTTCTATCTCATGACTAACCCTGTACTAACTCTAGCCAAAGAGGTGTTTGGATGACAGGGTTAGATTGACAATAAAAGCGTTAGGAGACCTAGCTCCTATTAGCACCTCTTGGGTGGGATAGTTTTTTTGGGTGTTAGATGCAACTAGCTTAAACAAGCCCTCATGTTCGGATACTTTAGGGCTATTTGAGCCCAAACTAGCTCTAATCCATGGATCCAAACATGGCTTATGTTCTCTATGCTTAATTACACATCAGCAAACTTGCTTGCGGTTCCGCTGCTTTTTGTTCGTTTTACCCTAATTTTCCGATGCTAGCTATTACATCACTCCTCCGAGCCTCTGTTCATTACTTTTTTGTGCGTTCTTGATCTTCCCAAGTTGCATGGCTAATTTGATGCTTCTATTAATTATGGAGCTGCCAACCCCATAAAGCAAAATATTTGTTCTTTTGGGGCTGGCACCTCTAACAAGCATGAAAATAGAGTGAAGCACATATATTGTCGTGTAAGCACACACCCTCCTTTAATTAGTTTAATTTACTATTGCTGATCAATTCAAACCAGTGCATGCGATTAAAAGTAATTTTACCTAAATAGAGGGTGCAGAATAAACTACAACAACTAGATTTGCAACCATGGGGTGCTAACGATATCTTCAAAGAACATTGCAACAGCAGTGAGGCTTCACAACAACATATGGTAAGCCAGTGTGTTTTAGTACATTTGAAGTGTAATGCATGTGGGTTACTTTCTTGGCTTGTTCCCTCAACCTGTAATGCTATAGAAATACAAATAGTTCAGTTGTCTGCTTTGCTGTACTGCTTGATTCGAATGCTTGTTTGTTACTTGTTAGGTTATACCTGAGTTGGCCAATATGTTAGCAGTGCCTGTTGTACTATCGTAAAGAAATGCATGCCTAGTTCATTTGACTCCTTAACTTTTCCTATGAACTTCATCACAAGACTATCTTCGTAGTTTATATGAGGCCACACTGTTAAGTGCTTTCTCATATTATTTCAACTGCTTAGATGCCTGGGCAACTTAAATATAGCGATGGTACACTTCCTTTCATCTACGGATGTTAACTGGGTCCTGTTTTATGCCGATTAAAGTCCACTAATGGTATGATAGTTCAAAGGAGTTTTTTGTTTTTTGAGGAAACTGTAGTAGCGAGCAAGAAAAAACTAACTAGATGGGACTGGCGGATGCCATTTGTTTGCCACTTACATCCCTACTTTCATCTTACCATTTTAATTTGTTTTCGGCTGATGCTGCTTCGAACCATTTAAATATAGCTTGCCATGCTCGGCAATAATTCATATGTCATTTACCATGTAAGCTTACAGCCTGCATCATGCGATAACTATCTCTTACTTATGTCCAGCGGAAACCTTTCAGGATCCCGTTCACACTAGGACACAATGTACAACCCCAGAATTTATTTCTGGAAGCAGTGCGCCATCCATGTTAGCC
>NW_025226874.1:0-3762 GCF_018294505.1 Triticum aestivum | reverse complement strand
CGGAGCACTCGTGAAGAGATCCACCAGGCAACGCGGATAGCGGTTGGTAAGGCCTATCTTTTGCAAAGTATCTTTGGGGATGAGAGGTACGCTTTGCTCACACGAGTGTGGAGTTCTCAAGGCGCGTTTGTGGATCTTTTGAAGAGTGTCGCCGATGCCGCACAGTGCTTCCGAGCCTAGGAGGGGAACTCAGCCAAGAAGGTGTTTTGTTCGCAATATCTCGCACCGGACACCCGATGCTTCTGAACGACCAGCTGAAGCAGCTGACGGAGCTGCATATGGTGGCAGGCCTGGCACTAAAGGACCTAATAGCCCAACTCTGACCGGTCGAGCCGATTCCTAGCAGCTACTTAGGTTTGGTGAAGCGGCTGGTCGATGCGCGGGCACAGATTGATGATGTGAAGCGCTCGGTCTGCATAGAGCGTGACCGGATGGCCTTCACCCGCGTCAATATGCAATGGGCAAAGATGAAGGCCAACGAAGTGGCGATCGCAGGTCCGCCCAAAGGCAAAGATCATCGGGAGCCAGAGAGGTACTTCGACGATGTCCTAGAAGGAGCCCGAGTAGTAGAGGGCGAATGTTCTAAGGACGTGATATTTGATTGAATGTGTTCGGGTTGTACAAACCGTCTTGTGAACCCGTGCTGTGAGATATCTATGCTTTCACCTTTTGTTTCAAGTGATTTTTCCAACTATGCGGCCGTTTATTGTTATATTTCTAAAAGTTGCCAGTTGTCGGCTTCAGCCCCCATGTAGATGCTAGAGGGGTGTTGTACATAATGCGTGACCACACTTTATCCAACGTCTTGGTCCGTAAAGGAGGTGTACGCGAGGTGAACCAGGAAATCAGACTATGCGGCTTTATTACCTTCATGTAGCCAGAGGAGTTTAAATGTGGAGCTAAGTACTAGCCCCTGGTGCGTGTGCGGCTATCCGAACTGCGGTGCCTTTTCCACGTGGCTGGACGAAGACCAGCCCCTCGTATAACACGGGGTGAATCGCTAATGATTTGTAGTATAATACTAAGGCACCGGATTGCCGACCAGCTCTCGCTTATCATGACAGTCAGTTTTCGTCTTTCTCTACTGTGGTACTTGACTGAACGAGTGGAACGTAAGGTGGCAAGCAGAGGAGCCGAGCAACCCAACTATGGACCAAAGACATGATTCGGAGCCGATGCATATAATGCAATATCCGGAACGTCGAAGAGTTCCCTATAGGTGTTTAGACTTAAAATGTTTAAGGTCGAATACAACCCCTAGTGTTAAGGCCAGACTAAAGCACGGTGGTAGTGTAAAGTACGGAGGGAATACATATGATAATATAAAATGAATGAGTGCCAAACAAAAGTGGTGATCAACTGCTTCCTTTATACCCCGATTAATACGTCGAGACATGTCGTTATAGATAATGCCATGAATATCGAGGCCATGTTACATGCCAAAAGTTTACACAAGGGGAAGGTTTACACAGGGCCTAAAAGTAGTGGTTTGGAGATCCCAATGGTGCCCTGCCCACGTCTGCGTCGTTTCTCCTTGGTAGGGAATCCTTTGGGAGGACGAGTTGATTGTTGTCTGCAAGAAAGAGGGACCTAGATAGGAGCACCTGTACAACCGTAGACTGGGTAGGTTTTTTAACAAACCTGAAGTGGGAAAAACTATTTAAGGTCCGAATAGGGTCAAGCCGTACTATGGACCTTTTCCGCAGTGTGCCTCCGGCATTGCCCAAGTTATTATAAGTCTGTAGTTATGTACACGCGGTACATATGCCGCAAACTTATGGGGCGGTCGGCGGAGGCTAAACTCCTATTCAAGCTCCGAATCCACCGAGCTATCGCACTGTGATGCGGATCGGACTCCCTAAGCAATGTCATGGGTATTGATAATCGATAAGCTGTTCGGCTTGCTGAGATAGCCCTGTACCTCGGCTGCTAGGGCTGTGGTGTGTTCTTTAGTATGGAGGGACCGCTCCATATTTCCATTCACTATGATGACGCCACGTGGTCCAGGCATTTTGAGCTTCAGATAAGCGTAGTGTGGGACTGCATTAAAGTGGGTGAAAGTCGTTCGTCCAATCAGCGCATGATAACCATTGTGAAAAGGGACGATGTCGAAGATCAATTCTTCTCTTCGGAAGTTGTCTGGAGAGCCGAATACTACTTCTAGTGTTAAGGAGCCCGTGCAGCAGGCCTCCACGCCGGGTATCACTCCTTTAAAGGTAGTGTTACTAGGCTTAATTCTCGATGGGTCGATACCCATCTTACAGACAGTATCTTGATAGATCAAGTTGAGGATGCTACCGCCGTCCATAAGGACTCTAGTGAGATGGTATCCATTGATGATAGGATCGAGTACCAGGGCCGCCGAACCTCCATGAATGATATTGGTTAGGTGGTCCCTGTGATCAAAGGTGGTCGGACAAGCCGTCCATGGGTTGAATTTTTGGCGACAGGCTCTACGGCGTAGACGTCCGTTAATGCGCGTTTGCACTCCCTCTTGGGGATGTGGGTGACTTAGATCATGTTCACCGTTTTCACCTTGGGGGGAAGCTATTTCTGTCCCCTACTGTTCGGCGGGCGAGGCTTGTCATCATCCTCGCTTTGAGGTCCTTTCCCCTGGTGTGGTTAGCAGGCTTGTCAGGGGTACCATGAATCTGGCAAGATCTTGTCCAAGTTGGATGGATTGTCCCTATTGCCTTTGAACGGCTTCTTTCGTTGACCAAGTTTGGAGCTACTGAATCCAGTGTTTACCGTCTATCCTCTATTTCGTTATTGTTCCAACATTTTTTTGTTGCGTCGTGGTCTAACATTGCTATCCGTCGCCTCAGAAGTGCTGGGGTCGCTGGAGTTGTTGCTTCTACGAGCCAACCAGCTATCTTCGCCCGCACAAAGGCGGGTCATAAGTGTAGTAAGAGCTGCCATAGTCTTCGGTTTTTCCTGCCCGAGGTGTCGGTCGAGGCATTCATCACGGACGCTGTGTTTGAATGCCGCTAAGGCTTCGGCGTCTGGGCAGTCCATGATTTGGTTCTTTTTAATTAGGAACCGATTCCAAAGTATGCAAGCTGACTCAATAGGTTGTTGGACTATGTGACTTAGGTGATCAGCATCCGGTAGCTGGACATAAGTGCCCTGAAAGTTGGCTGGAAAAGCATCTTCTAAATCTTCCCAGCTTCCAATGGAGTTCTCTGGGAGGCTATTCAACCAATGCCGTGTTGGTCCTTTCAGCTTTATAGGGAGGTATTTAATGGCGTGGAGGTCATCTCTACCAGCCATGTGAATGTGGACAAGAAAATCTACAATCCATATGGAAGGATCCATCGTTCCATCATACTACTCGATGTTCACGGGTTTAAACCCTTCCGAAAATTGGTGTTGCGTTACTTCATCGATAAAGCACATAGGGTGTGCAGCACCTCTATACCGGGTAACGTCGCGATGGAGTTTGGGTGATATCTGCGTTCGGTGCTGACCCCGAACTTGATTATATTTATTGTGCCAAGCTTGATGGCCGTCATCTCATGCTGGGGCACGTCCTCTTGATCCATAGATTGATCTAGTCTGGCCGGCTCAATTGGTCAGGTCCTGGCGTAAGTTGTACGTGTAGCCTAGAGCCGTTGTCTCCTTGCCTTTATGGCGAGGGGTCGCGGGCTAATGTTCAACATAATGAGCCATTTTGTCCAATCCACGTGGTGGTCGGTCCGGTTGATCAACATGATTGTATTTTGACGGTATTGGCTCAAAGGCCTCGTCGTCGAATCGTGGCAG
>NW_025226873.1:0-3765 GCF_018294505.1 Triticum aestivum | reverse complement strand
TGGACTGTTATAACCCCGTGAGGTCCTAGCATCTTGAGCTTGAGGTATGCATAGTGTGGTACCGCATTGAATCGAGCAAATGCGGTTCGTCCAAGAAGTGCATGATAGCCACTGTGGAAAGGGACGATATCGAAGATTAACTCCTCGCTTCGGAAGTTATCCGTAGATCCGAATACCACTTTCAGTGTTATGGAGCCCGTGCAGCGGGCCTCTACTCCTAGAATTACACCTTTAAAGGTGGTTTTGGTGGGCTTGATCCTTGAAAGGTCGATACCCATTTTGCGCGCTGTGTCCTGATAAAGCAGGTTCAGGCTGCTGCCGCCGTCCATAAGGACCCGCGTGAGGTGGAATCCGTCGATGATTGGGTCTAAGACCAATGTGGCTGAACCGCCGTGACGGATGCTGGTAGGGTGATCCCTATGATCAAAGGTGATCGGACAGGCTGACCATGGGTTGAACTTTGGGCGAGTGGCTCCATTGCATAGATGTCCCATAGTGCTCGCTTTCGTTCCTGTTTGGGAATGTGGGTGGCGTAGACCATGTTGGCCGTTTTCACCTGGGGAGGAAATTTCTTTTGTCCTCCCGTGTTCGGACGTCAGGGCTCCTCATCATCATCGCTGTGCAGCCCCTTGTCCTTGTTTTCGGCATTTATTTTATCGCCCTATTTGAACACCCAGCAGTCTCTATTAGTGTGGTTTGCTGGCTTATCCGGTGTGCCATGATTTTGGCACGAGTGGTCAAGTATGCGGTCCAGACTGGATGGTCCCTGATTATTTCTTTTGAACGGCTTTTTCCGCTGACTGGACTCTGAGCCACTGAATCCGGCATTGACTGTCGTGTCTTCAGTGTTGTCGCCCTTGTTCCGTCGCTTATGTCTGTTGTGCCGTGGCTTGCCGTCATTGTCGCGAACATCTGAAGTGCCGGAATTTACTGGCGTGGTGCTACTGCGAGCCAACCAGCTGTCCTCGCCCGCGCAAAAGCGGGTCATGAGTGTTGTCAGGGCCGCCATGGACTTTGGTTTTTCCCGGCTGAGGTGTCGGGTGAGCCATTCGTCGCGGATATTATGCTTAAAGGCCGCTAGGGCTTCGACGTCCGGACAGTCGACAATTTGGTTCTTTTTGGTTAGGAACCGAGTCCAGAATTTCCTGGCTGACTCTCCGGGCTGTTGGGTAATGTGACTCAAGTCATCAGCATTCGGTGGTCGCACGTACGTGCCTTGGAAGTTGTCGAGGAACGCGTCCTCCAGGGTTTCCCAACTGCCGATGGAATTTACCTGTAGGGTATTTAGCCAGTGCCTGGTTGGTCCTTTGAGTTTAAGGGGAAGATATTTGATGGCGTGTAGATCGTCACTGTGGGCCATGTGAATGTGGAGAAGGAAATCTTCAATCCATACTGTGGAGTCCGTTGTGCCATCGTATGATTCAATGTTTATGGGTTTGAACCCTTCTGGGAATTCGTGATCCATCACTTCGTCGGTGAAGTAGAGGGGGTGTGCGGCGCCTCTATGCCGGGCTATGTGGCTACGTAGTTTGAATGAGTCTGGTTTGCTGTATTTGGCCCGGCCGGACTTGTTGATAGTGTATCCGGCGTGACGATCATCGTTACGAGTTGGGGCGCGCCCCCGCGATCCATAGATCGATCTTGGCTGTCCTGCCTTGTTTGCCAATATATCTTGTAGGTCCTGCCTATTGCCGAGCCGTAGTGTATTGGCGTAGGGGTGTAGGCTGGTATTCGGGATGATACGCCATTTTATCCCGGCCACGAGGTGGCCGGTCAGCCATGTGGCGCTCGAGTCCATATTCCTCGGCTGCCAGGACTTCAGTCCATCTGTTTGTGAGCAGGTCTTGATCAGCTTGAAGCTGCTGCTGCTTCTTTTTCAGGCTCCTCGCAGTGGCCATAAGCCGGTGCTTGAAGCGTTCCTGCTCTACGGGGTCCTCAGGCACGCCGAACTCGTCGTTGCCGAGGCTAATCTCATCTTCGGAGGGGGGCATGTAGTTGTCCTCCTCCGGGTATCCGTCCGTCGCCTGTTCGTCTAGGCTGACCTGCCCGTCTTCCTGTTCGACCTGCTTGAAGGCAGGCTGATCGGGGTTGTATTCATCTTCGGCACCATCCGGATTTTTTTCGTCTCCTGTGCCGGTATTGTTGTGGCGGGGCTTGGAGCGGCGCGGGTGACGCCCATGCTTTGCCTTCTTCCTTGAGGGGTTATCCTCCATTGCCTAATCGCATTGGTTTCTTTTGGAGTATCCACCATATATATATCATATGAGGAGGTGGTCGTCCAGTGCCCTGTGGGCGGTGGTTCCTGTTCATCTCCTGCATCGTCGTCCACACCGTTGATGTCTTCAGAGTCGAAGTCAAGCACGTCGGTCAAATCGTCGACCGTGGGAATGAAGTGGGTGGTGGGTGGGCAATGAATTCCCTCGTCGCCTGCTTCCCATTTGAGCCGGACATAGTTTGGCCAAGAGTCTCCTGACAAAGAGAGAGATTTTAATGAGTTCAGCATGTCGCCAAACGGCGAGTGCTGGAAGATATCCGCAACGGCGAACTCCATTACCGGAGCCCAATCGGAGTCGGTGGGCTCGGGGGTGCGCGGTCCGAAACCTACAGCCGGACACGAGTCCGGGGGTCTGGAGACAGAGGCTTCCTTGGGGGTGAAGTCAGTGTTCGGCTCTACCACCGGTGTGTGTGCAGCCTTAGGGGCGGGGTCTATCCACCCGTCCCCGGCCGACGCAATCTGCCCCGGATTTAGGTCCAAAGCTTCTGCAGGTGCGATATCCCGAGTATCGTCCGATAGCAGGTCTAAGCCGTGCTCATCGTGACTGTTCGGCGCTCCTGGCGCAGGCCCGAATCCGTCGAAGATCAAGTCCCCGCGGATATCGGCCGTGTAGTTCAAGTTTCTGAACCTGACCTGATGGCCAGGGGCGTAGCTGTCAATCTGCTCCAGATGGCCAAGAGAATTGGCCCGCAGTGCAAAGCCGCCGAACACTAAGATCTGTCCGGGGAGAAAAGTTTCACCCTGGACCACATGGTCTTTGATGATTGAAGGAGCCATCGAGCCTTTGCAGCGACGACACAGAGGAACTCTCAATGAAAGCACCAATGTCGGTGTCAAAACCGGCGGATCTCGGGTAGGGGGTCCCGATCTATGTGTCTAAGGCTAATGGTAACAGGAGGCAAGGGACACGATGTTTTATCCAGGTTCGGGCCCTCTCGATGGAGGTAAAACCCTACTTCCTGGTTGATTGATCTTGATGATATGAGTATTACAAGAGTTGATATACCACGAGATCGTAGAGGCTAAACCCTAGAAGTTAGCCTATGATGATTATGATTGTTCCTATACGGACCAGACCCTCCGGTTTATATAGACACCGAAGGGGGCTAGGCTTTACACAGAGTCGGTTACAAAGAAAGGAATCTAATATCTGGATCGCCAAGCTTGTCTTCCACGCAAAGGAGAGTACCATCCAGACACGGGATGAAGTCTAGAGTCTTGTATCTTCACGGCCCAATAGTCCGGCCAAAGTATATAGTCCGGCTGTCCGAATACCCCCTAATACAGGACTCCCTCAAGAAGGCCCTTAACAGGTAGTACGAGTCACCATACCTAGTGCAGTCGATCTGGAGACCGGAGATGGCACTCTGTTGCAGAACTCATGGAATATTGAGCATCTCCGCAAGTTCTACCCATAAGGCACGAGGCTGTCGGGCCCTGCGGTAGCCACCCATTTGTACAAGCCTTGCCTCAGTTGCATGTAACCCCTT
>NW_025226872.1:0-3790 GCF_018294505.1 Triticum aestivum | reverse complement strand
GGGGGGGGGGAATTTAGCAGTAGCGCCGCCTTACTAGTAGCGCTTCCTTGGTAAACAGCGCTGCAGATAATATCTGCAACGCCCTTTTCTAAAGAGCGCTACAGATATTCATGTATAGCAGTAGCGTGGGACAACAGGTGCTACTACTATACGTTAGCTGTAGCGCTATTTAGTAGCATCGGTCCCTGCTCTACTGAGAGGCCCAAAACCCACGCTGCTGCTAGGCTTTTCCCTAGTAGTGATGACCTCCGTCCTACCGTCCTGGCGGTCTTGGTCTTGTTGCACCAGAATGGAAACCTTTGGTTGATTCATCAGGACTCCGCGCCTACTGCTTGCCTCCTTTGTACTAAAGAGGAAACTGGTACTCTGCGCCAGCTGGCGCCCGCTTGGTGCCCCCCTGCCCTTGGTCATCATGGATCACGTCAGCTGAGCCTCGTGTGGTGCACCTTGCATCTAAGTGTCCGCTCCTCGGGAGCCAGCCTGAGGAGGCCGATCCCCTTCGAGGTCTTGGTGTCGTCCACCTCACGAGGCTTGGCCCCTCGCGAGGGTATTGAGTTTGTTGATGCTAAGCTGGGACATACCAGGCCATCGATGAAGCCACGCTATGGGTCGCGGGCAGGCAAGTTTGGGTACCCCTGTAACCAGAACACCGACAAAGACCATGACAACATCGGTGGTAGGATGAGAGACGACGAGAGCAAGGAAGCGGCTATAGCTTGAGAAGGAATGAAGGAGGAAATAGGAGAAATGTGACTTGTGGTCGGGGAGAAAATGGGGTGGGGAGGGGGTAGATATTTCGGTGGTAGGCCAAAATTTTCGAAAGGTGGAGGGAAACTTTGCACGTGGTGCCAACGGACACCAATCACTTTAAAGGAATGTGTGCATTGCAAATGATTCTCCTGCTTTACGCGCATGAGAGTAGTTCGATCATTCAAATATTGGCCGAAATTTCCCTTGGCACTGTCCTCATCCACATTATTGCATAATTTAACATCGCTTGCTAATTTGGGCACACAAAAGGGCCTACAGCACACATACCAAAGTTATTGAATCGAGCAATTTTAGTAACTAAACAAAGCCAGTTAACCTAAACATTGCTCTAACAAAAGACCTGCGTTATAAACAAAGGCTAAGTATGCATAATTATAACAAAGCAACCGCCACGCCACCCTACACCTCGCTGGTCTAAGTTGAGACATCGATGACTTGTCCTGGAAACATGCCGCCGTTGGTGGACTCCGCGTCTCCCCAGTTGAAGTCGACCGCGTCGTCGTCCCCGTCCTCATCCTCGATGCCGCCCTCAAGGTTGTAGTAATAGTAGTAGTGGCTACGCTAGAGCTCATGCCGGAATCCACCACCGATTCCTCGACGGACAGGCTCTTCTCAACCTCGTCCTGATCCACACGCAACTCCCCTTCCCGGTGCTCCTCGAGCTCCGCTGCCTCTGGCATCTCTAGCTTCCGCTGGGCGATCTCATGAGGAAGCAGGTGCCCCATGCCCTCCACTGCCTTTCCGGCGTGGGTTGCATGCTGGATTTCGAGGTGGCCTGGAATATCTTGGCGTGCGTGTCCTTGATATTGGCGTTGATGGCCTCGAGCCAGGCTAGGGCGACATTGGTGGTCTTGACGGCAGCTCGAGCGCTCTCGGCATTTGCAGCCACCGTTGCAGTAACTGCTGCAGCCATCTCGGCTACTGTAGCTGCCCTGTCGGCTATCGCAGACGCCCTCTCGGCGGATGCGGGCGTGCTCAATGCAGACGGGGCCACACTCTCGGTATAGGTGGCCACGCTCTCGGTGCAGGCGGCGGCGCTTCGGGATGACGCGACCACCGTACGTGCCGTCACGACTCACGAATCGTTTCCGCGACGTCATTCTTAGAAAGAAGGGGTTGCGGGAATGGGGATCTAGGATTCGTGGATTTGGTGGTGACCGACACTAGAGCAGACGAAGCTGGTGAAGCTTATGGAGGAAGACTTAAGTACACCCACGAATTTTCATCGCAAATGGTCCCTACAACAAACAATGTTTGATGTTGTTGATATTTTGTATTAGCAATGAAGGACGAATTTGGGGTACAGTGGCAATGGAAGACATTTTAAATGTACGAGAAAATTTGGAGTACCAATACAACTGTCATGTCAAAATTTGAAACTTTCAGGGATCATTTGACCTTTTTAAGACATTAAGTGATTTTCTAGCCATTTAATTACCGCAATTCAAATTTGACCTACATGTACATGCAACCGTTAACAATAACGGTTTGAAAAAAATCATATTTGAATGCTTGTGTGCGAGTTAATTCCATGTGTAGTAAATTGGACGGAATTTTCCAACATATTGGTGTCACGGCTTGGACACAAAAAACACTTAGCTATAAAAAATATTTGGACTATGGACCTGAATTTGTTCCAAATTTCATTCAAATGAAATTTGAATTATTTGGACTATGGACCTGAATATTTTTGAAGAAATTGGGTGTAGGCACTAAGGTCTTGCTGTGGAAATTTTGGTGAGGTCAGAAGGGTTAGAGAAAATGTAGTTCCTAGACTTTTAGCTTTAGACAAAAAACAAAAGTATTTAGCTATAAATAAAAAACAGTAGCTATGGCATTTAGCTATAAACAAAAAAAAGAATTGTTTTTCTTGTCAAAAACTTGGTCAAACTAATTTTTGCTATGATATATGTCATTGATGTTCATTTGCATATTCCATTATTGTTGATTATATCTTTTCATTGAAGTGGCCATGTTATATGCAAATTCCTCAATAGTGTTTGCTCATGTTATATCTTTTCATTGAAGTGGTTCGATTGTGCCAAAGTGGCTTTGTTGTTTCAAGGGAATGAAGCTGAGTGGCCTATGTTTTGCCGGAATGTTGATTCATTTCTGTTCTGGCAAATTTCAGGTTCTCGATTTGTCCACTTTTTAGCAAAGGTCATGCCAAAAATTTCCATGAATTTTGGGATGACTTCTGCTAGAAACTAGGACATATCGAGTGTCCGGGATTTGCCGCTCCAGGAAGGAGTCAACATTCCTGCAAAACAATAGGCCTTTTTATGTCATTATTCATTTTATTAGGTCTAGAATTAATTGACTAGATTTAATCATAGGAAACATGGCTAGCAACGATGAAGGACAGGGTTCTGGTGATTGCGACGACGTCTACCGGGCGGCTGACAAATTTTTTAGCCTTGCCGATGATCAACCAATGTTGTTGCTGGGCCCACCGGTGGATTCTGTGTCCTACACCACATTCTGGAGTACAGACGGGATCACCAGAACCTTCGCATGTCACCTAGATCCGGCGATGCCCATATTCTGCAATGGGCAAAGGACATAGGAGATATCGAGGATCATTGACTTCGAGCTGAGTTCTATAACATCCAGTGCAAACTTGCCCAAATCATCATGAAGGAGGTCGTCAGAAAAACAGGGATGTTCTACGGAGGACAAATGTCGCGGGAAGACGTCCGAACATGGATAGCCTCTCAGCGTCTCGACATGAAGCCTTCCACTAAGCTCGAGGACTATATCCCTCACATGGATGGATGGCACGACATGGTGGAGTGATTGTCGATATATGACAATGTGTCCGTTTAGTCCATACTTTCTGTATGACAAAACTTTGAGTTATGCACGGTGAAACTTTATTTGTGATGTAATTAAACCGTCCTCCTCCTCGACTAGCAAAAATCACTCTAGTTAGGGCATTTGGGGTACGATGAACTTTGTTATTTATGCATATGATATGTTGTTTCTATTTTTGCCAAGTTTGTCTCTTTTTGTTGCTCAA
>NW_025226871.1:0-3800 GCF_018294505.1 Triticum aestivum | reverse complement strand
TCCACCCTGCCAATAAATTCACATGCAAACCACTAGTATTACTATCTAATGACAGTACAAAAAGAGTAGCAAGATAGTAGCAAACCATGTACCTTCGTAATGAACAGCTCATAGTGCCACCAATTGGGTATAAAGGTTTGGAAAAAAACATGCTCCTAATGTTGAACCAGTTGGACTTTTTGTGCAGCTCCACTAAAATCGAGCATCCCTGTTTGCATAGATATTGAAAGTGTGATTACTATAAAAGTGGCACTAGTTGAAGCATAGACTCACAAATATAAGCATTCCAATTTCTTAATGGGAAAAGGTAGCAAGACTGTTTCTAACCACCTATTTGAAGGAATAAATAAAGCAACAGCGGATGATTTCAGGAAGGCATACATAGTTTTTTTTCTGAAAAACTGAGCCATTCCTGACCTTTCCTCTTCTTTTAAGCAAATTTTGTGCAGTTCTACTAAAATAAAATGCCATCACCGCCTTGAAAATTTAGTTACACTGTACAAAAGGAAATGACTTAACATTACATCATGATGTCGGGTATGTAGTAAACAGGCATTAGAGACAAACATACAGACCTCCTCCAATAACATAATGAACATTAATTTTAACAAAGGTGTGACTAGCTTTACTGGGATAATTTGAGTGAACTCTACACTCTCTGTTCCTTAATATAAGACGTTTTCGCGGTTCAATTTAAAGTACCCAAACATCTAGTATTTAGAAAAATAGGTAGTAGTTTTCTTAAGCACATATCTGGGAAAGCTTGCCACACTTTATTTATGTCCATACGCTAATGCAACACCATTCGAATACTACAAATATACACTAATCCAGTGGCTAGTGCAATAGTAGAGTAGTTAGTTTATTACAGGGTACAGTACAATGGTTTTACTGAACAGATTTCAATAAACTCTAGCACTGGAAGGTTTCTATAAGAATTAACAATACAAAATGTAAAGGTAACAATTTTTAGCATTGATATACTAGCTGTGCATGAGCATTTTGGTGACATTGTACAAAAAAATTAACTTATCTCATGAAAGTGAGGTATGTAATCTATAAGCATTAACAGTGCAAGAATCTGAAGGTAGTAACAAGTTTCATCATTGGTATACTGGCTGTGCAACAGCATTAGAATGCCTTAGCTGAAAAATCTGTAATACATCCACAATCAACAGCTAACCCTGAAATGATCCAGTGACATTAAATGGCACTGCTTAAATTTATCTGTGGCATTAGACTGAGAGCGGCATTAGTTTAATGTGGCATCACTTTAGCAGTAGCATTGCTTGACTTGACTGCTGGCGTTATACTAACAGCAAAAAAAGTGGCAATAAGAGCATGGGAGGCCCATTCGGATAGTGGGCGCACCAGTACGATGTACCTCCACGGACGCAGAGTGGTGAGGGAGGTATGGTTGCCTAGAGAAACAAATATCCAGGCAGCATATGTGGATTACGTCCCATTTTTGTTCTCTTTAGTCACCTTTTTCCTATGTGAGGACAACAAACCGATCGACCTAGTCATTCTCTATTGCGTTGGCATGCCTTTCTACCCTTCTTCAACCAAGAGACACGAGACTCGTTCCTTAGCTACTGATTTTCCCCTTTTCAACCTAGATGCGGGTTTGATGCCTACTCTCTTGGACAGTACAGTCTCCCTTCCTTTCCATATTCAACCCAGACATGCATTAGTCTGCATGAAGTAGGGTTTCCTTTAATAGTGCAAATTATGGTTTTTGTCTACATGGCTAGCAGAGCAGAGGATAGCAAATTGGGAAGATGGTGGAGTGGAAAAAGATCCACATGCAACGACGTGCCAGATGGGGCAATAGAACAAGGGTATGGTTCGAAAAGAGGTAGCATACCTGAGGGTCGGCGGGAAGTGGCGTCTCTCGTGGTCGTCGTCCTCCGCACACACTATGGCAGCGATCTCGCGCATGTGCTAGGTCTGAGAGGACGGCCTTGTCGTCAGTGCATGACCTCGCTCGCCGACGACGAGTGCGTCAATGTTGCATGTCCTTTTCTTCCCCGTCGGATCTGTGACCACCAGTGAGGAGGAAGAGAGGGGCCGTCTTTTTTAGATCTGGAGAGAGGGTGGTAGTGTGAGAAGCAAGTGGGCAGCCCTTGGCAAGAAAGCGCTGAAGCTCCAGCCTATATATCTTCTTTATACTACTAGTACTGGAGGTGGAGTAGTGGTAGAGTAGTTTATATTTTCTCTGCGTACAGTACAAGTTAGTCATGCTTCAAAACTAAACGGCACGCCATTAAAAAAATAAAGGCCGATAACTATTGCGGCACCTCGGGCCAACGCGGCCAGAACGCATTTTGCACGAGAAATTACACACCATGTTTCGTTGACATGTGGTCCCGTTCCACATATCAGTGAGACGACGGCGAGTAGTAGGAGTATTTCCGAACAAACGTGTAGGCCGGGGCGCCCCTTCATGAACCGTCGCAAACTGGCAACCGTCCACCGACTCTTCGCCCTTCCCTCTCGATTTGGAACTGCTATCGCACGCTCTTCCTCTCCCTCCTCCATTTTCCTTCAGCCCTTCACCCTTTCTTCTGCCATTGTTTGATCGTCTTCTCCATGGAGGGAACAGGATGGAAACGACCCCGTTATTCTTGCCCCGATCTGAAAGATGACGTGGTGGAGGAACTCATGGATCAGTGCGACGTCATCACCTCGGCTAGCATGGCAGGTTTGTTCAAGCCCATTCTCGACTCAACTAATAACATCATTACAAGGAACCCAAGAGTCAAGGAGCGGTTTGATCTCCCCTATCTTCTTCGCCGTGACGCTGATGACTGGCGCCGTCACGACGGAGGCCTCGCCCTGTGCAAGTTGATGCCGCTTGATAATGATACGTATGATGTTAAGATGCCATCGCTTGAGGGCAAGGCTTGGGCAGGCGCAAATGGATATTGGGTTGTTTACATTGGGTCCAACTGCGAGTGGGAACTTGTGAATGTGTACACTCGTGACCGGGTTCCACTTCTAAAGTTTCAGCAGACTGCCCAGAGGTTAAGCACACCGGTATTGTACACACGTTCAAATACAATCATGGTGACTGTCTTCTATGGAAGATAGCAATTTCTCGAGTCCCCAACCGCTCTTGGAATTACAACAACTATGAAGTTGTTGCTATCTTCAACAAGCATGTTGTCATTGTTAGTGGTTTGACTGGATGGATATTGCTCAAAAATCAATTTCTGTACACGGATGAGTACTGTGATGCAATTGAATACGAGGGCCTTGTGTTTGCTGCCACCACTAGTGGCACTATTTTTGCATGGCATCCTCGTTGTTTCGGTACGTTTGTCTTCCACCGTAATTATAGTTGTTTCATCCACATGCATGCGGGTTAGCAAGTTTCCCTTTAGGCTAGTCATAGTGGGGAGTAACTTAGACTAGTAACATGCATATGTTACTAGTTTATGTTACTACCTCTATGGTGCATAGTATCTTAGATTAGTATCATAGGTGGTCTCATTTATTGCCATGCATGACACATAGTAGCATCACATTTATTATGTTACGGTATCTACCTATGTTACTATAACCATCTCTCTCTTCCTTAATTGCCTGCCACATAAGCATGTTTGCGAGTCCCAAGTGCATGATACTACTTATGCTACCCCCACTATGGCCAGCCTTACTAATTAACCTTCTTCTTGTGTATCCAAGGTCCTGTGAACATTCCACCACCTATACTTGAAGATTTTCATAACCAAGGGGGAGATGATGATGGTGATGATCACGAGCATGAGGACGAGCAGCGCCTATATACTATTTGG
>NW_025226870.1:0-3804 GCF_018294505.1 Triticum aestivum | reverse complement strand
CTCTGGTTCCATGTTATTCGAAATGAGTTTGTTAACAAGACTTGACCAACCTTGTTAGTGGATTCCTTTTGATGAGCATGAGATTGATGAAGTTAGAAGGCACAACCTCATGTACCCTCCTTTTACTTTCTGTTATTTGGATTAAATAAAGCAAAAATAGTATTTTCTGTCTATTTTCTGAATTATCCATGCAATAAAAAATACCCCGAAAATAAAAGTTCTCCAAATGCCCTGAAAATTTAGTATGATTTTTTCTGGAATAATTGAGAATATCTGGAACTGAGAACACAGCAGGGGGAGCAAGCACCTGGCCACGAGGGTCCAGGGCGCGCCCACCCCCAGGGGCGCGCCCCCCTGCCTCGTGGGCCCATGGTGGCCCCCTACACTTATTCCCGCACCCATGCTCTTCTTCTTCCTCCCAAAAAAAATCACTATCCAGCTCAAGCACGAGTTCTAGCTCATTTTGCTGCCATTTTTGATCTCGTTGCTCAAAGCTCCATTCACAAAACTGCTTTGGGAGATTGTTCTTTGGTATGTGACTCTTCTAATGGTCCAATTAGTTTTTGTTCTAGTGCTTTATTCATTGCAAATTTTTGCTGCCTAGGTGACCCTGTTCTTGAGCTTGCATGTCAAATTTATATGGTCCCAAGTAGTTATAATGCATTATATAGTCTCTAGGCACTTGTGGGAGTAGTTGCTATCAATTTTATTGAGTTTGGTTCACTTTTATTTGGAGTTACTAAAATTTTCAAAAAAAATTCAGAGGAAGAAATATGTCTAGGAAAATGTACCAAGGTGGCTCTTCAAGGAAGCAAGGACCCAGGCTCGCAATACGTGAGCAGGACAATGAACCACCGAGGGAAGCTTACGTGTGGCCTTGTGAATGGCCGTCAGAGGAGTTTATGGTCAAAGCAGGCATCAAGGATGAATTTGATGCATATGTGCGTAATGCTGATCTTGAGGACTTCATGCAAGATAAGCCCTCAGTACTACCATTTAACTTATTCCTTTGTGAGAAGGTTCAAATTTGCATCTTCGCATAATTCTCACAATGTCCTATTTGATCTTTATGATAAATCCTATACCATGGACCTAAAAGATTTTACTACTGCTTGTAAACTCCCGGAATGGGGTAGTGCTAGTGAACCTCGCAAATCTGAATATAAAGATTTTCTTGCTAGTCTCACTGTGGGGGAATCTAGACAAATAGCACAAGCTACCATAGGGAGCATTCATTTTCCTGCTATACATTATTTTGATCTCTTTATTGGTAGATGCATTAACGGTAAATACGAGGCTTGTCACATGTGTGTTCCGGATCTTAGTGTCCTCAAGAGTGCTGTATTAGGTGGTAAACAATATAACTTGGGGGCCATTGTTGCATGTAGGTTGCATAATAATGGTTTAATTTGAGACTTGTTTGGTGGGATTTATGCAACTCGTGTAGCTAATTTTCTTGAGATACCCATACATGAAGGGGATATGGAGTTGCCCCCTGCTTATTTAGATTATGATGCCATGGTTAGCCATCAGTTTGTTGAGAGGAATGAACAATTCCTCCAATACCGACTAATCTTTGACAGATGTCGCATTGTCCATGTTGCTCTCCCTGCTCCTAGTTTATTTGAATTTCAGGAAAAAAAAAGGAGATATGTTATAACCAGAGAGTAGGAGAACGAGTACAAGAGGAGGACGGAGGCAGCTCGCCTCCAAGCTGTAGCTCGTGAGGCAATGGTTGCTGCATCTCAGTACGACCCCAGTTACAACTTCGGATATCCGCCAGGCCATCCTTGGGCATAGGCCAACTTAGGCCGAAAGCCTAAGCTTGGGGGGGGTACGTATTTCTCACCGACATTACATTCATGTTCACATACTCATGCTAGTCATTGGTGCTCATACTTTTTCATTGTATTATACATGCTAGTTTGTTTTCTTTTTCTAGCTTTCTTCTTGTGTGTTTGAATAACCTTAAGAAAAACAAAAAAAATCAGTTGTAGCTTGTAGCTAGTTTACTTTCCATGCCTGTAGTAGTAGTAACTAAAAGAAAACCCAAAAAGATTTCTCGTTCTTCTTTTGCTTGTTGGGAGCTTTCCCGTGTAAATAGTTTTATTTCTTTTCTTTAGGGGTCGAGAGGAGAAGACCATGATGAAAATGTTGAGTGGCTCTCATTTGCATTATTGTTGATTTAATCAAGAGCCCATATTACCTTGTCTTCTCCCTTGAATTGAATGCTTACAAATTCCAGCTTAGTCCAATGCACATGCACTATTATTATTATCCACACCGTTCGGTCGTGCAAGTGAAAGGCAATAATGACGATATATGATGGACTGATTGAGATGAGAGAAGCTGGTATGAACTCGACCTATCTTGTTTTGTAAATATGATTAGTTCATTGTTCCCGATTCAGCCTATTATGAATAAAATATGTTTGCAATGACAATTAGATATTATAGTTGCTTATGCCATGCTTAATTAGCTAGGAGTTTATAATGGTTTACCTTGTGTGCCAACATGCTAGTAAAATGGTTGTGATGTGGTATGATAGGGTGGTATCCTCCTTTGAATGATTTGAGTGACTTGACTTGGCACATGTTCACGCATGTAGTTGAAACAAAATCAACATAGCCTTCACGATATTTATGTTCGTGGTGGATTATATCCTACTCATGCTTGCGCTCAGTTTTGATTAATTTTAATGCATGTTCATGACTGTTGTCGCTCTCTAGTTGGTCGCTTCCCAGTCTCTTTCTAGCCTTCACTTGTACTAAGCGGGAATACTGCTTGTGCATCCAAATCCATAAACCCCAAAGTTATTCCATATGAGTCCACCATACCTTCCTATATGCGGTATCTACCTACCGTTCCAAGTAAATTTGTATGTGCCAAACTCTAAACCTTCAAATGAAATTATGTTTTATATGCTCGAACAGCTCATGTATCAACTAGGGTTGTCTGTATCTTCCATGTTAGCCGGGTTATTCTCAAGAGGAGTGGACTCCGCTCCTCATTCACGAGAAAATGGCTGGTCACCGGGATGCCAAGTCCCATGCTCAAATCAAATCAAAATAATTGCAAACAAAACTCCCCCAGGATTGTTGTTATATGGAGGCACTCGTTGTTTCGGGCAAGCCATGGATTGATGCTTGTTGGTGGTGGGGGAGTATAAACTTTACTATTCTATTTGGGAACCGCCTATAATGTGTGTAGCATGGAAGATATCGAGATTTCTTAGTTGTTATGTTGACAATGAGAGTATAGCGCTCAAAATGTTATTTATCTCTATTTCAAAATTGAGCTCTGGCACCTCTGCAAATCCCCGCTTCCCTCTGCGAAGGGCTTATCTATTTACTTTTATGTTAAGTCATCATCCTCTTATTAAAAAACACTTGCTGAAGAGCACCGCATGCATTACTATTAATTTATATTAAGTATGACTATGTTGGATCTCTTTTACCATGAATTACAATGTTTAGTCAGTCCTTGATCTTCATAGGTGCTCTGCATTTATGTTTTGCGGTGTCAGAAAGGGCTAGCGAGATACCATCTTGTTATATCATATTATGATTGTTTTGAGAAAGTGTTGTCATACGAGATTTATTATTATTACTCGCTAGTTGATTATGCCATTGATATGAGTAAACATGAGACCTAAATGTTATTGTGAATATGTTTAGTTCATAATCTTGCTGAAAACTTGAAAGTTGGCTTTACATATTTGCAACAACAAGAGCAAACCGATTTTGTCAACTGAATTGCTTGAGGACAAGCAAAGGTTTAAGCTTGGGGGAATTGATACGTCTC
>NW_025226869.1:0-3817 GCF_018294505.1 Triticum aestivum | reverse complement strand
TCCTCTCTCCAGTACTGCGCTTAGTGTGTTCTGCATGAGCGATCCGCACTGGCTCGCGGCCATGCATGCTGAGTATGCTGCTCTCGTCGCCAACCGGACCTAGATGTTGGTCCCTCACCCCCCTGGCGCCAACATCATCACCGGCAAGTGGGCCTTTTGGCATAAGCTTCTTCCAGATGGCTCTCTGGACAGGTACAAGGCCCGCTGGGTTGTTCGTGGTTTTGCCCAACGTGCCGGTGTCGACTTCACGGAGACCTTCTCCCCGGTCGTCAAACCTGCCACGATTCGTGTTGTTCTACAGCTCGCCGCATCTCGTCACTGCTCTGTTCATTAGCTCGACATCAACAATGCTTTCCTCTATGGTCATCTTTAGGAGCGTGTTCTATGTTAGCACCCTACTGGTTTTGTTGATCCCACTCGGCCTGACGATGTTTGTCTGCTATCACGATCTCTCTACGGCCTGAAGCAGGCGCCTCGTGCGTGGTATCAATGCATTGCAACATTCCTCACTGCTCTCGGTTTTCGCAGCATCAGCTCCGACACGTCGCTATTTGTGCTTCATGGACCTGATGATGTCGCCATGCTTCTTCTATATGTTGACGATATAGTCATCACCGCCTCTCGTCTGGACTTACTTCATGACATCATTGGCCGCCTCGGTACCAAGTTTCGGCTTAAGGACTTGCGTGCATTGCACTTCTTTCTCGGCATCAATGTGCGATGTGACTCTTCCAGATTTTTTATTCATCAAGGACAGTATGCTCTTGATCTCTTGGATCGTGCTGGCATGACCGACTGCAAACCTGCTGCCACTCCTGTCGAGGCCAAGCCGAAGCTCTCTACCACTGCTGGACAACCTGCCAAGGATGTCGCACTCTATCGTAGTATTGTTGGTGCTCTTCAATACCTCACGCTCACCAGACCAGACATTCAGTTTGCAGTGCAGCAGATTTGCCTGCACATGCACTTGCCTTGTGATGTTCACTGGTCGTTGGTCAAGCGCATTCTCCGGTACATTCGCGGCACACCTGCATTCGATCTTCGTCTTCGCGCCTCCGCCTCCACCGAGTTTGCTTACACTGATGCGGATTGGGCCGGTTGCCACGACACTCGACGGTCTACGTCAGGATATTGCGTCTTCTTCGGTGACTCTCTTATCTCATGGTCCTGTAAGCGGCAACCCACGGTCTCCCGCTCGAGTGCTGAGGCTGAGTATCATGTCGTTGCCAACGTTGTTGCCAAGACATGTTGGTTATGTCAACTACTTAGCGAACTTCGGGTCTCGATCCCGAAAGCTACGGTGGTTTTCTGTGATAATGTTTTGGCCACCTATCTCGCGGCGAATCCGGTGCAGCATAAGCGCACCAAGCACATTGAACTTGATGTTCACTTCGTTCGCGAGAAGGTTCAGTTGGGTCAGCTCTGTGTTCTTCATGTACCGACCACCCAACAGTTTGCTGACATTATGACCAAGGGGCTTCCAACCGTTGCATTCCAGGAGTTCCATTCCAGTCTTTGCATCGCCGACGCCGATGCTTCGACTGCGGGGCGGGGTGGGGGTGGGGGGGTGTTGAACGTGACATATTTGCATTGCTATTCCTATCTTCTCTAGCCTTGTATAGTTGAATCCTAGAGATATGGTAGGATTAGTTTCCTTGTCACGCAAGACATCCTGTGTATATATTGTGACCGACTCCCTGGAATACAATTGAGATGCACCAAATATTCTCTCTACACACTCGGCCAAGAAATCTGCAATTGCCTGAGACTTAATTACCTTTGTTGCTTTGAACTTGATATCCAGAGGAAGAAGTTCTATCGCCCACTTAGCCACTCGACCGGTTGCATCTTGATTGTTCAAAATCTCTGACAATGGAGCATCACTAATGACTGAAACTTAGTGGTCTACGAAGTAATGTGCAACTTTCTTCATGGTCAAATAAATTCCATAGAGAAGCTTCTGGTAATGAGGGTACCTTTGCTTGGACGGAGTCAAAACTTCAGAAATGTAATACACTGGGCATTGAACTTTATAGGCTTTGCCTTCTTCCTCCCGCTCGACCGTGAGCACTGTGCCGACAACCTGTCTAGTGGCTGCAATATATAACAACAAAGGTTCTTCGCCGACTGGGGCAACAAGCACTGGCTAGGTGGAAAGCAGGGCTTTGAGCTCTACAAACACTGCTTCGGCTTCAAGGGTCCACTCGAATGTATCAGACTTTTTCATCAGTCGGTAAAGAGGAAATGCCTTTTCACCGAGGAGAGAAATGAATCGACTCAATGCAACCAAACAACCCGTAAGCTTCTGAACATCATGGACACACACAAGGCATTTCATTCGGAGAATTGCTCCAATCTTTTTTGGGTTTGTGTTGATTCCTCGTTTGGAAACGAGAAAACCGAGCAACCTCCGTCTTGGGACTCCGAATGTACACTTGGATGGATTAAGCTTGATGTCATATCTTCTTAGGTTGGCAAAGGTTTCAGCAAGGTCAGCCAGCAGGTCAGAACTCTTGCGTGACTTGACCATGATATCGTCCATGTATGCTTCCACATTCCGACTGATTTGAGTGAGCAGGCACTTCTCGATCATGCGCATGAATGTGGCTCCAACATTCTTCAGACCAAAAGGCATGGTAACATAGCAAAAACACCCAAATGGGGTGATGAAGGCCGTTTTTATTTCATCGGGTCCATACAGTCGGATCTGATGGTACCCGGAATATGCATCCAAAAAGGACAAACGCTCAAACCCCGCAGTCGAGTCGATAATCTGATCGATGCGGGGGAGAGGAAAATGTTCTTTCGGGCAGGCCCAATTGATATGCTTGATGTTGATACACATACAAAGTGAATCATCTTTCTTAGGGACTATGACGTTGTTGGCGAGCCACTCGGAGTGGTAAATCTCACGGATGAACTTAGCTGCCAAGAACCGAGCCACTTCTTCGCCAATCGCCTTCCTTTTTTCCATGGCGGACCGTCAGAGTTGCTCTTTCACTGGTTTTGCTTTTGGGTCGACACACAATCGGTGCTCAGCCAGTCCCTTGGGTACACCTGGCATGTCTGATGGTTTCCGTGCAAAGATGTCCCAGTTCTCACGGAGGAACTGTATGAGCGCGACTTCCTATTTGCTGTCGAGTGTTGTTGAGATGTGGGTCGGAGCTGTAGTGGGGTCTTCTGGGTGGATATGAACATGCTTTGTCTCACCGGCCGACTGAAACACGGACTTTGAGGCGGGTTTCTTGGACCGCAACAAATCACTCGGATCTGCATTTTTCTGGTATTCCTCCATCTCCACTGCTGCCATCTGCTCATCAACAATCTTTGAGCCTTTCTGAAGGCATTCTTCTGCTCTCCGCATATTTCCCGTGACTGTGATCACACCTGTGGGACCAGGCATCTTCAACTTGAGATATACGTAACATGGTCGGGCCATGAAACGAGCATATGCAGGCCTGCCTGGAATGGCATGATAAGCACTGTGGAAATCCACCACCTCAAACGTCAATTTTTCCTTGCGGTAATTCTTGGAATCACCGAAAACCACATCAAGAGCAATCTGTCCGAGTGACTTTGCCTTTTTTCCGGGAATGACACCATGGAATTGCATGTTACTCTCACCGAGTTTGGACATCAGAATGCCCATCCCTTGGAGGGTCTCACCATACAAAATGTTCAATCCACTGCCGACATCCGTAAGGACTTTAGTCAGTCGGGTGCCCCCAACGACTGGGTCGACCACCAGCGCTTGCCATCTAGGAGTAGCAACATGCGCTGGGTGATCTGACTGGTCGAATGTAATAGGAGTCTTCGA
>NW_025226868.1:0-3842 GCF_018294505.1 Triticum aestivum | reverse complement strand
CAAACACAAGTCCCTCGTATTCAATTGCATCACAGTACTCGTCCGTGTACAGAAACTGAATTTTGAGCAATATCCATCAAGTCAAACCAGCAAGGGCGGCAACAAGCTTGTCAAAGATAGCAACAACTTCATAGTTGTTGTAATTCCAAGAGCGGCTGGGAACTCAAGAAATTGCTATCTTCCGTAGAAGACAGTCACCATGATTGTATTCTAATGTGCGTACAATACCGGTGTGCTCAACCTCTGGTCAGTCTGCTGAGATTTTTGGAAGTGGAACCCAGTCACGAGTGTACACATTCATAAGTTCCCACTCATAGTTGGACCCAATGTAAACAACCCAATCTCCATTTGCGCCTGCCCAAGCCTTGCCCTCAAGGGATGGCATCTTAACATCATACGTATCATTATCAAGCGGCATCAACTTGCACAGGGCGAGGCCTCCGTCATGACGGCGCCAGTCATCAGGGTCACAACAAAGAAGATAGGGGAGATCAAACTGCTCCTTGGCTCTTGGGTTCCTTGTAATGATGTTATTAGTTGAGTCAAGAATGGGCTTGAACGAACCTACCATGCTAGCCGAGGTGATGACGTCACACCGATCAATGAGTTCCTCCACCACGTCATCTTTCAGATCGGGGCAAGAATAACGGGGTCGTTTCCGTCCTGTTCCCTCCATGGAGAAGATGATCGAACAATGGCATAAGAAAGGGTGAAGGGCTGAAGGAAAATGGAGGATGGAGAGGAAGAGCGTGCGACAGCAGTTCCAAATCAAGAGGGAAAGGCGAAGAGTCAGTGGACGGTTTCCAGTTTGCGACGGTTCACGAAGGGGCGCTAAGGGAGTCCTGGATTAGGGGGTATCCGGACAGCCGGACTGTGTACAACGTCCGGACTATTGAAGCGTGAAGATACAAGACTCAAGACTTCGGCCCGTGTCCGGATGGGACTCTCCTTGGCATGGAAGGCAAGCTTGGCGATCCGGATTTTATGTTTCCTTTCTTGTAACCGACTCCATGTAAACCCTATCCCTCTCCGGTGTCTATATAAACCGGAGAGGTTGGTCCTTAGAAGGCCGATCACAATTACAATCATACCATCATATGCTAGCTCTTAGGGTTTAGCCTCTACGATCTCGTGGTAGATCAACTCTTGTACTACCCATATCATCAATATTAATCAAGCAGGAAGTAGGGTTTTACCTCCATCGAGAGGGCTTGAACCTGGGTAAACATCTGTGTCCCTTGCTTCCTGTTACCATCAGCCTTGATTAACAGATCGAGACCCCCTACCCGAGATCCGCCGGTTTTGACACTGACATTGGTGCTTTCATTGAGAGTTCCTCTGTGCCGTCGCTGTCACGCTCAATGGCTCCTTCAGTCGTCACCAACGACGTTGTCCAGGGTGAGAATTTCCTCCCCGGACAGATCTTCGCGTTCGGCGGATTCGCACTGCGGGCCAATTCACTTGGCCACCTGGAGCAGATCGATAGCTATGCCCCCCGGCCACCAGGTCAAGTTCGGAAACTTCAACTACACGGCGGATATTCGCGGAGACTTGATCTTCAACGGATTCAGGCCAGCGTCAGGAGCGCCGAACAGCCATGATGAGCACGGCTTAGACCTACTATCAGATGATGCTTGGGATATCACCCTGGCAGAAGCCTCAGATCTAAATCCGGGGCAGGTTCTGCTGCCTAAGGACGGAGGGCTGGACCCCACCCCGCGGGCCGTACCCTCATCGGCGATGCAGCCGAACACAGTCCTCACTTCTGAGGGAGCCTGTAACTCCGGACCCCCAGATTCATATCCGGTTGTAGGTCCCAGTCCGCGAACTCCCGAACCCGCCAAGCTTGGTTGGGCCCCGGTAATGGAGTTCACCGTTGTGGACATCTTCCAGCAGTCGCCCTTTGGCGACATACTGAACTCATTTAAAATTCTCTCTTTGACAGAGAATTCCGGGCCGAACTATGTCCGGCTCGAGTGGGAAGCAGGCGACGAAGAAATTCGTTACCCACCCACCACCCACTTGATAGCCACGGTTGATGATTTAACCGACGTGCTTGACTTCGACTCCGAAGGCATCGACGGTATGGACGACGATGCAGGAGAAGACTCCGAATCTATGGGGTACTGGATTCCCGCCTTGTCACATGACATATACATGGTGGATACACCCAAGGAAGACGACAGTGACAATCCGGAAGATAAAACCCCTGGGCAAAAACCAAAGCGACGGCACAGACGCCGTTCCAAATCTAGCAGCAGTAAAAATATCAGCAAAAGCGCCAAAAGAATGGATACTTCGGTCAATCCCAAAGGCAACAACAATGAAACGGAACCAGCGATGGAGCAGGACGAACCAGGTCACGCCGAGCATAGTTCGGAGCAGACGCCCAAAGACAATGATCCAGAAGGACGAGTTCATCAAACCGGCCCAGGACAAGAAGACAGTCCGGACGATGACGCATTCATCATTCCGGAAGAACGCATCGAACGAGAGAACCTCCACAGAAAGCTTATGGCCACAACGAGAAATCTGAAGAGGCAGAAGCAACGGCTTAAAGCCGCACAAGAAACGCTCAATCATAGATGGAACAAAGTGCTAGACACTGAAGAAAGATACGGCGACGATCGCCACACAAAGAGCTACCCAAAATGAAAGCTACTGCCAGAATTCAACGACGAGGCCGTTCCACCAAAGAATAACACGACCAGGAGACAAGACGTACCATTTCATAACCGCAATAAATCAACTACCGAAGACGCGCACGATCTACGTGAGCACCTGGATAAGAAAGCTGGCGCAGCTAGGACCATCTATGGATCTAAAGGACACACCCCGGCGGGGGACTGTGGTCGTCAAAACAATTATGACAACAAAATACCAGTTCGGAATAAACACCAAACACAACAACAACCGACGACATGCCACAGCGCGTCCAGATATAGAGGGGCTGCTCACCCCTTGTGCTTCACTGATGAAGTAATGTACCATGAATTCCCACAGGGCTTTAAACCTGTGAACATAGAGGCATACGACGGAACGACATACCCAGGGGTCTGGATCGAGGACTTTATCCTGCACATACACATGGCTCGTGGGGATGACCTCGCCATCAAATACCTTCCCTTCAAACTGAAGGGACCAGCTCGGCACTGGTTGAAAAGCCTCCACGAAAATTCAATTCGAAGCTGGGAGGAACTAGAGGACGCTTTCAGGGCCAATTTTCAAGGGACTTATGTCCGGCCTCCGGATGCTGATGATTTAAGTCACATAATCCAACAGCCCGGAGAGTCCGGCCGAAAGCTTTGGAATAGATTCCTCACCAAGAAGAATCAAATCGTTGATTGTCCGGATGCCGAAGTCCTATCGGCATTCAAACGCAGCATCCATGACGAGTGGCTCGCCAGACACCTCGGCCAAGAAAATCCAAGGACAATGGCAGCCCTAACAAGCCTTATGACCCTCTTTTGCGCGCGTGAGGATAGCTGGCTAGCCCGTAAAGGCACCAGCGACCCCAACACGTCCGAAATAAGGGACGGCAACGGAAATCCATGGCGTAATAAAAACAAACGCCAAAACAAGGAAGAGAGCCCGGATAACACAACGGTTAATGCCGGATTCAGGGGCTCTCGACCTAACCAGCAAAATAAGGCATCTAAAGGCAGCAAAGAAGGACCGTCCGGTCTGAACAGAGTTCTGGACAGACTGTTGTAACGCCCCGGATTCGATGCGCCAGGTGTCTGCTAGTTATTCGTCGTTGTAGCCATGTGATTGCTTGCGTGTTGCATTTTATCATGTCATCATGTGCATTTCATTTTGCATACGTGTTCTTCTCATGCATC
>NW_025226867.1:0-3842 GCF_018294505.1 Triticum aestivum | reverse complement strand
AGATATGGGGGTATCCAGACCTGCCTGCCTGCGGCCCACTCCATGGCTCCATAGACGGCCTGGTACGGTCAAGCTTCAGCATCAACGACTCAAGATAATCGCGAGGCGGACGTCACCAAGACCCCCGAGGGGATTGGCCTCCTCAGGCCGGCTCAGCTGACGTGAGCCATGGCAACCAAGGTCAGTCGGGCGCTAGGCGGGCGCCAGCGGGCGCAGAGCGCCAGTTTCCTCTTTGGTACGAGGGAGGCAAGCCGCAGGCGCGGAGTCCCGAGGAATCAGCCAAAGGTTTCCATTTGGGTGCAACAAGACCAAGACCACCGGGACGGTAGGACGGAGGTCATCACCGAGCCCACCACAGCGTCACGACCAAAGGCTTTTCACATGTGAAGGCCACTTTAGTCAGGATAGGATGTACTACTTGTCCCCTTTCAAATCTGGCCGTTGTGGGATCCCTTCTCGCCAACATTTGGTAAGAGGACCAAAGCCACTATAAATAGGACTTAGCCACTACCAGAGGGGATGGGAGGCATTCTTGCCCGACCACCTCACCAGCTCTCTTGAGCTCAAGAACACCTCACCTCCTGAGGCCGGTTTATCCACTGTACTAGTTCATCCTCAGCATTTCGAGGCAACCCACCAAACCTCTGGAGTAGGGTATTACACCGCAAGGTGGCCCAAACCGGGATAAACTGCTGTGTCTCTTTGTCTCTTTGAGCCCGACGCGCTTGGCTTAGGAGGATTGCGAGTAGGCAGGCCGGGTAGGTTGAGATCTCCGCACACACCCCAGAGTTCCAACCTTTCAAGGGTTTGCGGAACCCGTAATCCAATAGAGGTCATGTTGCGAAAAGAGTAGAGGAGCATGTGACAGCACGACATGGATCACACAAGCAATTTTGTCCAGGTTCGGGCCGCCGTGAGGCGTAAAACCCTACTCCTGCTTTGGTGGGTTGAAGGTGGAAGAATGGTGGTGGAGCATAGTACACTTGCCCAGCAAGGGCGGTAGCGGCTACGTGCATATGGGTGTCTAACTTTCTAGCCTCGCGAACCCTTTCTACAGTTTCCATGGGCCTCCTTTTTATAGGTTAAGGGGTCACCACCATGGCAAATTAGTAATTATGAACTGATAAGATAGCAAATAGTGCTATCATACCTAACTCTGCAGGATGACATGGCGCATTAAATGTGCCACTCAACATCACATCGTTGCTTGCCTGGCAAGCCTTGCCGGTCTTGTTTTGCCAGCACCACGCCTGCTTGTTCGACACGTCGTGGGACAAGTGTCATCTGTAGGTTTTCCTATAGAAAGAGGCTGCCATGTGGCGAATGGCTGCCACTTAATCACCTTGTGGCTCGACACCACGCTGATCCATGAGGTGGGTCATGGGCAAGTGGATGATGAGGTGTTTCTTGCCTCCGTAAGTCCTAGCAGGCCCTGCCAGGACGCCTTGGTAGCTTTCTTCCGAGGGTGGCTCTGCCCATGCCAAGCCCATTTGCCCGACAAGGGAGGCTTCTCTCCTGGTGGTACCTTGCTTCTCTGGCTTGATGTTGGTCCTCTTGTTCTGCACGCTGGTCCTTCGAAGATCTTAGTCTCTTGCACTCTGGCATGGCTTGATGCCAGAATCTTGTTCCCGTGCTTGTGCATAGTCAAGGCAACATACCCAGGGTCTGTTGCACCGATAGAAGCCCCCCGGCCTGCCCTAATTGCGCTGCCGGGCATCGTTGGGGTAGGCCCTAATAAGTGTACAGGACGGGGTGCTGAAGAGGCTGGCCCCTTGGTGTCTTCTTTGCTTCTTCATTAATCTTGAGTACGGGCTAGTTTCTAGTTTTCCCGCGCGTCGTGTTAAGCCAATAGTGGTGGGGCCGCTCTTGTAATGGCCCGTGAATGACTTTAACGCACGGGGTAGAAACTGCCAATTCACTCTTCCCACCACACCCTTATCCTTAGCCATGTATGTTGCATGCATCGCGCGGGGTAGGTAACGGAGGCGCGTGGTGTAGGAGAGCATTATGGTGAGGGCCCGTTCTTCTTAAATTGGTGGAGGAGGGCGGTGGTTACCCATCGTGGAATCAACCCCCAGTTCCCCTGCTCGCCTATAAAAGGAGGAGTGGGGGAGGAGCGGAGGCATTCATCCACATCCCTCTCCTCCTCCTCCTTGCTTTGTCTTGAGTATGCTGGAAGGTAGATCCCGGGGCTGAACCCCGGGCTTTAGCTTAGAACCTCCCTTGGGTGTGAGGAGGATACTCTGGCAGTGTAGTGATAGCGCTAGAGGTGGCGTGTCAGGACCCCGATCGTAAGTCACACCGATCTAGCATGTAACAATCATATCACTTTGCGGCCTCACGCATGGTATTCCCATGGGTGCCACCTTACCTGGATCAGGACCATTTGCGCCTTTTAGCTCACGTATATGACATTGCCACTAGCATCCATATGACAAAGAACCTGGGCCGACATGACTAGTCATAAACCCAAGGTGGCACTAACTTACAGGGACAGACATACATGACCCAGCAACGAATGTGTCGATCATCAACGTATGAACCCAAGTCATAGCAAGCTACAAGGACTTAAAGGAACAACGTGTGACATTTCCTCGAAGGCACAGACACAGGAACGAAGAAGGACACATGTCAGCCAGCCTAAGTGTTCTGAAGCAGTAGCAAGCTACCATGACTCAGTGGAAGCATTAGGAAAAATTTCCCCATAAGAGAGGCTACCAAGAATAAACAACTAGATTGTCGGATCACACACATACCAAGCATTTCAATAACATACACACAATATTCTCATTATGTGCAAATACAACGTGGCATCACAACAAAACTCTATGACACAGAGTATTTACTCAATAGGCTCCGACGAGCCAGATATTACAAACATGGGTCTGATGACCCAGCATTCAAGTCATACAAGCAACAAGCACATGTGGAAGCATAGACATGTCTAATTACAGACATCTGAAAAGAGAGAAGGCTAGTAAGCCTATCTATCTACAAGACCCTCCAAAGGGTACAAGATCATAGCTGAGGCAGCAAGCTAAATGTCGAAGTCCACGAAGAACTACTAGTGAGACTGAAGTCTCTCCGCAAAAACATAAATTAAGCAAACATGAGTACAAATGTACCCAGCAAGACTTACATCAGAACTAGCTACATATGCATCAGTATCAACAAAGGGGTGGTAGAGTTTAACTACAACATTCCAGCTTTAACTCAGTGGCTATCCTGAACTACAACTGTAAGTAACTCTTTTGAGGTGGCGCACATGAGTCCACATATTCACTATACCAATACACCACTATGGATCCGCTGCCGTCCCCCTAGGAGAAGGCCATCCATAGCACTCACACTTATCTTGCGCATTTTAGAGTATCCACTTCAAGTTATCCGTGAACTGCATAAGCAACCCAGTAGTTCTGTACCGCAAACACGGCTATTCGCATAGATCATGTTAACCCTGCAGGGGTGTACTTATTCACACATGTTTCCACCACTTAGCGTCTGCACACGACATGTGCTAGGCACACTTCAACAAAAAGCCGACGTGGGTGTAGACCACGACCTGACTAACCACACAAGTCCCTAGTCCAGGTTTATCATCTATTCAGGTTCCATCCGCAGGGAGACCAACCGAGGTTTCCAGTACGGCGCCGAACGATGTGTGCAGGGTTCCGAGGCACCAAACGGGCGACTCGGTACACTGTTCCACTTGCCTACCGCATCATAGCCCACCCCTCCAGTCAGCGCTACGCACGACCTCCATCATGCTACAAACAACAGAAACTACTTGCAACTCCTGGACAGAGGACAGGGGGTTAATTAGTCAAGTGGGGTCATATTTC
>NW_025226866.1:0-3853 GCF_018294505.1 Triticum aestivum | reverse complement strand
GAGGAGCTATCGTTTTGTGTATGTACGAGGGACTTGTGCGTGGTCTCCTACTGGATTGATACCTTGGTTCTCAAAAACTGAGGGAAATACTTACGCTACTTTGCTGCATCATCCTCTCCTCTTCAGGGAAATCTAACGCAGTGCTCAAGAGGTAGCAGTGCACTAGTCTCATCTCTAGCCTCTATGCTAGCTAAAAGTGCTAGAACATCTACTAAATTGCGCTCTATCAATATATGGATGTACTCTTCTTCCCAATACCAGGACTTGCATCCATTCTACTCCCTCCGTTGCACAATACATGCCTTCTATTTGTCAAAATATATATGTATCTAGACATGTTTTAGTATATTGGTACATCCATTTTTGGACAAATGGAAGTCAAGTATTTTGGAACGGAGGGAGTACACAATGAATTTTTTAAGTTAGCACAACAAGTCTAACCCGAGAGCACAACCGAAGATTTGGTCAGGTTCTTCCTCCTTTTGCCGACACGTGGGACATCCAGCATCTAGGTCGTCTCATGCAACAAAATAGAGTGGTAGTTGAAGCCACGAGATGTCCATCTTGGGTTAAAATGTAAATAGAATCTTACTACTCTTGACTAACTCCAAAAGCGGCCACCAAAGGTCTTTATTGGATTTGTTTTTCATCACCAGCACGTCAAGGTGAAAGATGTACAGGTTCAGTGAGTCCTCTTGTGTTTTCCCTGACATGTGGGACCGCATGTGAGCAAACAGACGATGGGCTCCGCGCGTCCGCTGGCTGGCTGAGAAGAGAGATAGAGGAGGGCTGAGCACGAACTGTAGGAAATTTGTTCTACGTACCTCGAGATAGGCTCGATATAGTGGGGTGGCATGGGCCATAACTAGCATTCACGTCTAGCATTACGGCACACGCCACCCACACGAGTCCCATCCGACACCAATTTTCTTGGAGTCCATGCTACAACCATCTCTTCTCCCTCCTGTTTTCTCAGCCATCGCATGGTGGGCGGGGTGGGGGTTTGCCGATAGTCGGTTTGCTCAACTGCGGTCCCACTTGTAAGTGAAAATGCAACACCGCATGCATTCCCGCTTGAGCGGCGTGCCGGACCAACTGTGTGGGGGTGCGACGCGAACACGGCAGGCTTTTCCTTTTGAACTCGTAACTTGTAAAATTTGGTTCTGCTCCATGGCGCGACCGATAGATAGAAAATAATGATTTTGCCTAGAGTAATGAGAAGTTTGGTTTTGGCGCCGTTAATGCAAGGAGTACGTACGAAAATTATGAAGTTGATGCGAAGGGTAAGATAATTACTAGTAGTATCATATAGTACTACATGGATTTGATGGAAAGATAAAAATACATACGGATCCATCAACGACATCCTCACGCCCTAGTGCGCCGGGTCAGCATCCGACGTGTGAGGAGCAGCAGCGTTGGCGGCGAGCTCAACTTGCTTCTAAACAATGTCATCCAAGGTTGCCCTGTGGTCCAAGAAGGCCAGCGTCCTATCATCCTCCTCTTGCATGTAGTAGTCCTTGTGGACGATTTGCGCGTAGACGTGGGTGATTATGTCGATGGTGTCTTGCTGCGCCAAGTGCTGCGCGGCGAGCGCAACCTCTAGGTGGACATTCTCCGGCGCGACGGCGGGCAGTCGCAGGGCCACCAGTGCATCGAAGAGGTTGTCACCATAGTGGCCGTTGAGGGTGGCGGGCATCGCAGATCCTGGGCGGATCGGCTGGAGGCATACGTCAAAGTTGTCTACGAGCTTCTTGATGATGGTGAACTTGTCGAGGAAACCGATGAGGACCTCGTCGAACAAGGAGACGAAGCTGTCGTCCAAGCGGCCCCTCGCCCTGGCGGTCTCAAGCAATACTAGCTGGAGACGTTCCTCGGTGCCGGGCCGCAGGCCGGCGTCGTGGACCATCTGGCACAGCCGGCTGATGCTCGCGCTCATCGCCTCCATGGGTCTAGCTTAGCATCTAGTCAACTGATCTTGCGATTCGAGTGATCAGTCTTGCCCATGGTTAGCGTGCGTAGGTGCGTAGGATTTCATACTACTCCTCGGCCCTCTACTGCACCTGCATTTGGCTGTATGATAGGTGGGCCAGCCACCCCTTGGGCCCACATGTCATTCACCCAAAGGTAGTTGTTGTAAGTCAATGAAGCTGCGTCCTCCTCCGTGCCGGTGTAGTATAGTCATTTCACCGGACCTCTAGTTGGGGCCAAATGAGAGAAGTTTGATGTTTACTGGTTTATTGGTCCCCTTTGCATTTGGCGCCAAGTTTTGACCTTTGATTTAACTAATAAAATGTTAATGCATGTAAACAAAAATGTTGTGCAAGTTATCTTACGAAAACCAAATAATCCCAAAACACTTAGGCACGGTGCATTAACTCCCTCCTTGTTTCTTATTTCGTGACATATCAACCAATGAGAGATGTGGGTCGTGCATGCTTTGAATGACTTAAGACTACCAAACATGACATGCAGTGTTTAGTTCACTGCATGAAATCCTATTAGTACTCTAGTTAGCAAAAAGACATTAAGTTATCTCTCCGATAAGAATAAAACACCATGTACTTATTTACAGAGGGAGTAGTACATTTTTTGTGCCATGCATTACTAGATATTTCTAGTCAAATACTAAAATCCAGATGGACGTGGTAGTACTCCTAAATCCAGACGGTGGTGCTACTAGTACTAGTAGTAGTACTACCAATGTAGTAGTAGGAGTACTAGCACTGTACTACCCGTTGGTCAAATTATTACGTGCTGCTCCTCACAGTGAAGTGACAAGACCCTGCGCCGGAGATGACACCTGAGTATAGGCGCCATGTTCGGCATACCATAGTCAGCCCCACCGCCTGCACTCACTATCATCACGGCTGTAGAGCTAGCTTGCTTACAACTAGCCCTGTTCGACATAATTTCTCGTGCGTAGATGCCTGTGCATTGCACGGAAGACCAAGATTGGGGGTGGATGGCGCCGGCAGCGGCCATCGTGCTAGATTTTTCCACGGCCTTCTAGATGTGGTGGGGAGGAGATAAGGTTGATTGTGAGAGACAAGGAGTTGTTTGTAAATAGGGAACAAGTGCGGGCATCTTTTTACAAAAATGGAGAAGCTTGGTTTGTATGCGTCAGATCTAGATCCGACGGCTATTGGTGAAAGATGGGAGGCACAACATCATCACCAACTCAGGACCTGTTTGATTCGCAGGATTTTGAAAACGCAGGAATAGGACACGGCAATATTACAAGTTTCAAACTGATATTACAAATGTTAGGAGTAATGCTGCACCTACGAAGAGGGAATTACTAGGAAGTTTACGTAAGAACTTTCGTTACTTTAGGTGGATGCAGCATTATCGTACAAACTAAAATCCACCGCCCTCACAAGTCACTAATGGGCAAATAAGTTTTCGAGTCTCTGGCCACTTGATGTTTCAAAAACAAATTTAGCTTCTGCGGAGACTTTGTTATTTATGCTTAGACGCTTGCGGTGATCAGCACGCCATTCATTGTTGCGCCAGAGAACGCCAAACCTCATTACCTTGAGCACACTTGCCTCCAGAACAAAGAACCTGGCCAATTTAATCTCAGATGTGCTGCCTTGGTAGTCGATCAAATCAATTTTGTAAGATGGAGATCAAGGCATTCGATGAGATTGTTATAGTGCAGCACATTTTTCATTTTCGGGTCTTTTTTTTATCTGCAAAAGAAGAGAACATATTAGAGCAGCTGCCTGTATAAGATTGCCGTGTCATCAAGAGGTACAAATATCATTCGCTCATACGATAGGGTTGGCTGGCTAGTGATATTTCTTCACTCACTCTCTCTCTCTCTCTCTCTCTCTCTCTCTCTCTCTCT
>NW_025226865.1:0-3862 GCF_018294505.1 Triticum aestivum | reverse complement strand
CTCAACATAGTAACTATCCATGCCCCCATTAAAATAACTCCGATTTGCATTTATGATATACATTATGAGATGATGGTCATTGGCTTTTGTTTTTCATGTGATGATATTGCCATGCTTCCTTTACATGATTTGCACAATTCATCTACTATGTCATGCCATGATCACATTGTTCCGAATATGCTTTGTTTTCGATGTTGTAAATATCCTCCATGTGATGAGTCCACTAATTCTCATGAGGATACCCCGATAGTTTCCCCATATATATTAGGAGATTTTGATGCATTCCATACTTTGCATGATTCCCATAATTGCGTGCACCATATGCATTCCATGAATAACAATGCTCTACATATTTCTCATGATGCATTACACAATTTGAGTCTCCATTATGCTACACATAATAACAAACCTCTCACGATGGTTGACATGTTTCTATAGCACACATCTCATTTATTTGAGCATTTGCTATTTTGTGCTAACAAGCAGATGCGCGTGCGCATCATGATGGATGATGTGCAGATATACCACGCACACAAAATTTTCTCTTTGACTTTTTTTTGTGTAGGTACTCACATATACTCGTCAACCTCTCAATCCCAAGAGTTAATGAAACGAACTCTTGAGATCAACGTGATTTGGTATTCCGTGGATTGTCTTTACCAACGTTCTGTTCACGCAACGAATTCCCCCATTCCTTTTACTTCGCTCTCACACAGCTATGGGCTATTTACCATTTGTCACCTTATGCCCATTTTTGCTTGTTCACTTTGCATGTTATACCTCTTTATATGCCTTTGCCATGCAATTTGTGACCCTTCCTTGCATCTACCCATGATTCACCATTATACTACTCATATGTGTATTTGCATGCTCGATGGAGATACTAGTAGCTATTGCCATGATTTCTTTGTGCCCCATGCTATTGTTGATTATTGCGTTGGGAGAGTCATGATGTTCCATTTCTACTTACATAGGACTTCTTGCAACTACAATAATGATACATTGCTCCTATCTTTCTTTCAAGCTTGTGATATGTCATGTGCATTATTCATGCCCACTATTTATACACATGCCACACTTGAAATGATTACCTCTAGTACGTTGCATCTTTGCACTACTAGCTTGCTAGACTTGATCGCTATGATTGCTTGCTATGTTGCATCACCCATGATTCATTCTTGCTCATTTCCTTGGTTTGATGATGTTTATATTCATGCCTCTCACATGATTTATCTTTATCATTATCCCTTGCCTCCAATAGTTGCATCTCTCATATTCACATGTAGTGACTGCAAACATGTTATGCTTATTGATCTTGGAGACTTGGATACCTTTCTTGTGATGCATGCTTGTTTGATTGTGCTTAATACTTTTGGTTGTGCTAGCATCATATACTTCCATACCGTGCCACATTCCCTTGTACCTTCTTATGATAAGATGATGAGGACACTTGTTGGGTATTTCACCACACAAATGATAGGTGTTGCATTTCCGCTAACCTCATTTGTTATTTCGAGTGTTTGTCATTTTCTTCCATTTGGAAGGATTCACAAGGTATACAAGCCATATTTTTTATGTGAAGGTGTACATGATGTGCGACACTAACATTTTCAAGAAACTACTAAAGGTGAACTCCTTCCCTTTGAGCCATCCTCACATACACATATTGAATGGGTCATTCTTTCATTGTTGTTTCCTTTTTCTGGTCTACATGATACATCTATTGGATGGAGGACTGGCAATGGAGATGGACCCTATGGACCTTCAAATTGAGGAGTGCTCGAAATTAGACCACCACTCTTGCCACGGCCTTGGTCAATGGTATGCCATGAAACTTTTTCCATATTGCACCAACACCTACATATTTGTTGATGAGCATGCTAGATGGAAACATTCCTTTCATGACAAATTTGCACCTTATGCATGGATTGACTCACATTATGATTGCCGTGTTGCATCTTGTATTTCTATGTCATCCATGATATATGATCTTGCGCATTTCTTTAGCAAATTTGTTGTGATCTTCCTTGACGGCATATTCATACATCATGATACTATTGCCTACCATCAATAGCATGATATCATATTCACATTGAGAGCCAATTACCATGTTCATGCTCTTGATAAACCATCACACTATGACATCAGTTTGCACAATGGTAGAATTTGTCACTTTGTGCAACATAACAATTGCCACACCTTTGTGCATATGACAAATGAACTTGCTTGCATGAATGCTTTATATATCATTCTATATCATTTGTCTAAGCTTCATGAACCTTGTAATGATAAACATTATCGGACGAACTCATGTTTACTTGATGGACACCTTGTGTGCGCTAACCATTGTATTTCTGAGTGTTGTTTGTGTTTGCTCATTTTCCTATATACCACTATGGAAACACCTTGGAGTACTTGGATTGTGCCATGTCTTCCACTCCGTCCAACTACAAGTCCGTCCATGACAACCATTTCCATTGTTATGAGGTTTACGATCCGAGATCGGATCTTTCCCGGGGGGGGGGGATGATGCAGAGCATCCTTTGATCATCCCCATGTACACTATGACTACTCCCCAAGCCCCAAGTGGACATACGACGAGACCTCAAGCATACACCATTGGACACAAGATGAACCCGCTCCTAAATGCCTCCCCTTTTCATTCATGCGAGATATGGTCGCTATCTCATGCAAAGACACTACATGTGCTTAGGTACGAAGAAGACCCTCTTGGAGATGCTCGGGATCATGGACAAGTCCTGAAGTACATGGACGAAGGAGCACGACGGAAGGAACCGAAGAAGGTTCCCAGGCCCTGGACATGCCGCCCTGGCCTGCACATCCGGCCTCTGAAGATGTCAACAAAAACAACAGCCCAGTAGCCGAAGTGCTACAGGGCCCTGACATCCGGCCCAAGCCCGGACTTCGAGCCTAGCACAGACATCCGGCCCGACCCCCGGAAATCCGGCCTCCTTCACAGAATGTAACCAATGCCAGCCGGGACATCCGTCCCGTCATGAAGCCACGGATATCCGTCCCAATGCCCGGACATCCAGCCCCCTTGCGTGCAGTGTAACGGGCCACCGGCCCATGTATCCCTCCAACTCGCCCCAACTTGTACTAGCACTATATATATATCCTCACCTCCTACTAGCTACGATTAGCATTGGTTTAGTTCATTTTAGAGATGGAGCTTTGCTCATCCTTGTGGTTCTAATCCATAGAGAGACCATGGCCTCTACGGAGACGATCCACGCTTGCACTATTGGAATCAGGATCTTTGCCGTCAGCCAGCTGACAGCAAAGAAGGTCTTTGCCATTAGCTAACAGAAACCTGACGGCAAAGAGGATGTTTGCCGTCAGCCATCTCTTTTTCGTCTGCTAGCAGACGTCATAGAAGCTTTGCTGTCGCTAGCAGACGACAAAGAGGGAGGGTTGCCCACCAGCGAGAACCACCTAACGGCCACTTCCTTTGTCATCTGCTAGCAGACGACAAAGCTTCTATGCCATCCAACGAGCGGACAGCAAAGAGAATAGCCAACCTAATGGCCATTTCCCCCTGGCCCACCCCACTAGCTACGCTCGTTGTGGTCTGCTAGCAGACGACAAAGAAATTAAACCTAACAAGAAACCGTTCGGCCCCGCCCCACCCCTCTCTCCCCCTCTCTCTCTTCTCACGTCACACGCGCGGCCCCCGTGCCTTCCGTCCTCGTGCCCGCCGGCCCCGTCGCCAACCCCCACCGCCCTGCTGCCCCTAACCATCACCATCCTTGACGCCCCAGGCCCCCAACCACACCGGACCCCTGACGCCCCCGACCCCCCGCAACACCGGCGCCCCGGCGCCCCGCCATCCATCGCCGCT
>NW_025226864.1:0-3906 GCF_018294505.1 Triticum aestivum | reverse complement strand
TTTGTTGCATGTTTTATGTTTTGCAGAAACCCCATATCATAGGGAGCCCAAACGGGATAAAAACGGACGTAGATCATTTCTGGAATATTTATGATTTTTGGCAAGAAAAACCAACGCCAGACGGTGCCCGAGGGGGCCACGAGGCAGGGGGCACACCCTAGCGGGGCAGGCGCGCCCCTGACCCTCGTGGGCACCCCGTATGGTGCTTTACGCTCTTCTTTTGCCGCAAGAAAGCTAATTTTCCGAGAAAAATCTGGGTGAAGGTTTCAATCCAATCGGAGTTACGGATCTCCGGGTATATAAGAAACGGTGAAAGGGCAGAATCGGAGAGCGCAGAAACAGAGAGAGACAGATCCAATCTCGGAGGGGATCTCGCCCCTCCCACACCATGGCAGCCAAGAACCAGAGGGGAAACCCTTCTCCCATCTAGGGAGGAGGTCAAGGAAGAAAAAGAAGGGGGGCTCTCTCCCCCTTGCTTCTGGTGGCACCGGAACACCGCCGGGGGCCATCATCATCACCGCGATCTACACAAACAACTCCATCATCTTCACCAACATCTGCATCACATTCCCCCATCTATATTCAGCGGTCCACTGTGCCGCAACCCGCTATACCCTCTACTTGAACATGGTGCTTCATGCTTCATATTAATATCCAATGATGTGTTGCCATCCTATGATGTTTGAGTAGATTTTCATTATCCTATCGATGTTTGGTGAATTGCTATGATTGGTTTAATTTGCTTGTATTTATGTTGCTGTCCTATGGTACCCTCCGTGTCGTGCAAGCGTGAGGGATTCCCGCTGTAGGGTGTTGCAATACGTTCATGATTCGCTTATTGTGGGTTGCTTGAGTGACAGAAGCATAAAACCGAGTAAGGGGGTTGTGGCGTATGGGATAAAGGGGACTTGATGCTTTAATGCTATGGTTGGGTTTTACCTTAATGATCTTTAGTAGTTGCGGATGCTTGCTAGAGTTCCAATAATAAGTGCATATGAGCCAAGAAGCGAAAGTATGTTAGCTTATGCCTCTCCCACATAAAACTTGATATCGGCCTAGTAAAGTAGTCAATTGCTTAGGGACAATTCCACAACTACTACCACCACTTTTCCACACTCGCTATATTTACTTTATTGCTCTTTATCTAAACAGCCCCTAGTTTTTATTTACGTGCTCTTTATTATCTTGCAAACCTATCCAAAAACACCTACAAAGTCCTTCTAGTTTCATTCTTGTTCTAAGTAAAGCGAACGTCAAGAGTGCATAGAGTTGTATCGGTGGCTGATAGAACTTGAGGGAATATTTGTTCTACCTTTAGCTCCTCGTTGGGTTCGACACTCTTACTTATCAAAAGAGGCTAAAATTGATCCCCTACACTTGTGGGTTATCAAGACCTTTTTCTGGCGCCGTTGCCGGAGAGTCATAGCATGGGGTGAATATTCTCGTGTGTGTGATAACCCGCAAGTATACGGGATAGTTGTAGCCTCTTTCGATAAGTAAGAGTGTCGAACCCAATGAGGAGCTAAAGGTAGAACAAATACTCTCTCAAGTCCTATCGGCCACTGATACGACTCTACGCACGCTTGACGTTCGCTTTACCTAGAACAAGTATGAAACTAAAGTACTTTGTAGGTGTGATAGGATAGGTTTGCAAGATAATAAAGAGCATGTAAATAAAAGCTAGGGGCTGTTTAGATAAAGAAGCAATAAAGTAAATATAGCGAGTGTGGAAAAGTGGTGGTAAGAGTTGTGAAAGTGTCCCTAAGCAATTGACTATGTTACTAGACCAGTAATCACTATTGCAATTCTATTTGAGGGAGAGGCATAAGCTAACATACTATCTCTACTTGGATCATATGCACTTATGATTGGAACTCTGGCAAGCATACGCAAATACTAAAGATTCATTAAGGTAAAACCCAACCATAACATTAAAGTATCAAGTCCCCTTTAACCCATACGCAAACAACCTACTTACTCGGGTCTGTGCTTCTGTCACTCACTCCACCCACCATAAGCAAATCATAAACATATTGCAAACCCTACAGCGGGAATCCATCATGCTTGCGCGACACGGAGGGCACAATAGGACATCACCAATAATAAAACATGCAACTCAAACCAATCATAACAATTCATCAATCACCGATAGGACAACGAAAATCTACTCAGACATCATAGGATGGCAACACATCATTGGAAAATAATATGTAGCATAAAGCACCATGTTCAAGTAGAGGGTACAGCGGGTTGTGGGAGAGTGGACCTCTGTAGATAGAAGGGGGAAGGTGATGGAGATTGGAACTGTAGCAAGCATCTGCAACTACTAAAGATCATTAAGGTAAAACACAACCATAACATTAAAGCATCAAGTCCCCTTTATCCCATACACCACAACCCCCTTACTCGGGTTTATGCTTGTGTCACTCAAGTAACCCACTATAAGCGAATCATGAACGTATTGCAACCCCCTACAGCGGGAATCCCTCACGCTTGTGCGACACGGAGGGCACAATAGGACAGCAACATAAACACAAGTAAATTAAGCCAATCATAGCAATTCACCAATCACCGATAGGACAACCGAAATCTACTCACACATCATAGGATGGCAAGACATCATTGAAAAATAATATGAAGCATAAATCACCTTGTTCAAGTAGAGGGTACAGCGGGTTGCGAGAGAGTGGACCGCTGTAGATAGAAGGGGGAAGGTGATGGAAATGTTGGTGAAGATGGCGGAGGTGTTGGTGAAGATCGCGGTGATGATGATGGCCCCTGGCAGCGCTCCAGCGCCACCGGAAGCAAGGGGGAGAGGGCCCCCTTCTTCTTCTTCTTCCTTGACCTCCTCCCTAGATGGGAGAAGGGATTCCCCACTGGTCCTTGGCTCCCATGGGGTGGGAGGGGCGAGAGCCCCTCCGAGATTGGATCTATCTCTCTATTTCTGCGTTCTGGAATTCTGCCCTGGCACCGTTTCCTTTATATCTGGAGATCCGTAAGTCCGATTGGATTGAAACCTTCGCGCAGATCGTTTTCCAAAAATTAGCTTTCTTGCGGCCAAAGAAGGGCATCAACCACCTTACGGGTGGCCCACGAGAGGGTAGGGAGCGCCCCCTGGAGTGGTGGTGTGGGCCACTCTTGTGGCCACCTCGGGCACCGTTTCGCATTGATTCTTCCTCCCAAAAATGACAAATATTACAAAATAATTCTCCGTCCGTTTTTATCCCGTTTGGTCTCCGTTTGATATTGGGTTTCTGCAAAACATAGAACATGCAACAGACAGGAACTGGCACTGGGCACTGGATCAATATGTTAGTCCCAAAAAATAGTATAAAAATTTGCCAAAAGTATATGAAAGTTGTAGAATATTGGCATGGAACAATCAAAAATTACAGATACGACGGAGACGTATCAGTGTGCTTGTTTGCTTTATCACTAAGTAATTTTTGTTTGATGTTCTTAGTTCTTTTCTATCTTTAGTTATGGGTAGGAAACGCAAAATACCAAAAAAATTAGTTGTACCTACTACACCAATGGTTGAAGAACCACTCAAAATCTATCACACTCCTGAAGCTTTTTACTTGGATCATCTTCGATCCCTCTATGCTCGTGCTAAAACCCCAACTAGCTTAGTTGGGGGGAAATCTTTATATGAGCATGCTTGTTATGTGCAACACTGTATATCTGAAAGGGGGAAACTTTTACTGGATCAAATTCATTATTTGCAATGCAATTCTTGGAATTTATGTGAAATATATGATTTTACTTGTTGTTCTGAAAACCCTAAGAAACACCTTTCCTACTAATGTGAGTTTAGTGATAATGGAATCGTATCTTTGTATGCTAAGGGTGTTTATAATTACTATGATGTTCAACAAATTGAAGAATTTGTTGCTTTTAAGGGTG
>NW_025226863.1:0-3972 GCF_018294505.1 Triticum aestivum | reverse complement strand
AGATGTGTGTGATACCTGGCAAACAGGTCAGTAATCAGAATTGTTTGCGATCATTATAGACAGCTCATACGGTCTTTTTTGTGAATTGTGTGCTCGTTAGGGCACACAGTTCAACAAACCAACCTATGGGCGATAATATAGAAGATCACTGTTGAATACATATTACTAACCGTTTGTGATGAGATTGACAGGGTAAACAAAGATATATAGAGTCTGCTTAATTTAGTCCTTGTTGTTGTTGTTGTTGTTGTTGTTGTTCTTGGATGGCCCCGCGACATCGTCTTGGCGAGGATGCTTCTTGCCACTGACCGTTGGCTTTTCATTGCCGCCTGCATCATCATCGTCGTTGGTGTTGTCATCCTCCTCCTCCTCGTTCGACCATTCATCCTCATCATCATCGTCATCCTCTTCTTCGTCCTCCGGTGGCTCGTCATCCGTCTGGTTGTCATCTAACAACTCCGGAGGTGGCGTCCCTTCCATGAACCGGATATAATCAAGGACTAGGCTCGAAGCCAGACTCATGGAAGACGAGCGAGATGATTCTGATGTTGACCTATCATCAGGCACCAGACTGCTGGCCGAACTGTCGTCCTCGCTGTCGCTTGACATGGCTAGAGAGTGTGTGCCAGTGTGTTGCGCGGCCTGCCGGGGACGATGAAGATGGTGGACACTTAAGCGGGGTATGCAGAGAAGAGGAACTGCCAATTTAAGCGAGGGTCTTTTTGTGCGGGGTGGGGGAGGAATTGAAGTGGGATTGACGTATTATCTAACCGCTGATATAATCAACCGCAATTATTTCTACCTAGTGGCTCCAAATTCCCGGGGTTGCACATGACTCCTATTGGCTATTTGGCTGGTTTCCTTTTTCAGGACAAAAACAAGGAACGAGTTTTGGGATTATGCACCGGTAACAGTACGAACGGAGTAGGACAGTTGGCAAGAAATACATTGAGCCCTTCTTATTGATAAAGCTAGTAATAATCAAACTAGAAAGGAAATGAAAAAAGACAAAGAAAAATATCTCCATGAATCTTCACATAACATCAATGGCATAGGACCTAGATGTGCATTACTTAGAGCACATCTAGATGTGCTTTAGCAATACTGTCAAACAAAACCCCAAATCATCATTGCAAACAGCGCATAGAACATGGCTAATGCGACAGCCACAACTACACATGCTAGTTCCTTCTTGTCTCTTGCTTTCAACTATTGCCTGTGATTGATTCTTTCTTGCTTTATCGTACTGATTGTACATTCCATATCTGCCAGTTTCTTCTTCAGTTTTACGTTATCTTCTGCGAGCTTGGTGATAACACTCCGAGCCCTGCCATGCCATTCTTCATCCACCCAGATAACAAAGGCACAAACCTCATATCCCTGTTAACGTTAAATAGTATTCAGCATGAGCGGTGGCATTAACTCAAGTAAAATGATGAACTTAGCACAAACCTCTAAGGGGCAACTGAGAAACTGCCTGCCAATGTCGAATCCCTGCATGCATACATGTCAAGCGGGAGTGTGCCCGTGCACACAACTCAGCTTTTGGTACTTATCAGTGGCGCAAAACTCAGAGTCGAACTCATTTTGAGGGAGTCTGGAGTCATGCTCCGGATCCGGCGGCAGATCGCTTTCCTTGGGGGGGGTCATTCAGGATAGATTCATCAAGGAGCTACTTTGGACATGCTAAAAAAGATCGGGATAGATTGCCACCTGACAAGACGATTCGGATCCGTAGTACACCTACCTTCTAATGACCTTAGGCAAGCGTTCGGCGGCGACCGCCGTCGTGGTGGCGATACGAGCAGGAGAAGCCGCACAGAAACCATCAGCACCACTTGTCCGCATTCCCCAATGTCAGCTCCACACGAGGGAATTTGGAGGCTATGTAGGGATTGGGGGGAAATGGGGAAACTGTGGGGATAAGCTAATGGTCGGGAAATACTTATGGAACTATATGTTGGAGTATACAGGACACTGTTTATACATGTCATTTGTGTTAGATATTACAATGTCACACACGATTTCTGCACCAAACCATGTGAAAAGAGAAAGTAGGTGAGACACGGTTGCCGTTACAGAACCATATGTGATGTACAACCCTGTGCATATAATTGAGTTACAGTGATACCGTATAAATAGCTGCACTTCTGCGGATATCCATAAAATAAAGAGCCGGTCTGCATATAGAGATGGTGGCAGCGTCCTACGTAGTGTCTACTGGAGAAGAGGTCAATCCTCAGTCGGTGGGCGGTGGCAGCGTCATAGGAGGTCAATCCTTGGTCTGCGGTGCGAGATAGGAGGAGCTCAACCGTCGAGGTCGTCAGCAGTGTGATTCGAGCACATCCATTGCAGTCGAAGGCGGGATAGTTGAGGTCGAACTTCAGGCGGTAGCCACACTAAGCTTTGCTCCTCGACCCTGCTGTCTCGGCGTGCCACCGCATCACGCTTCTTTGTCTATTGGGTGGAGGTCACCGCGCGGCTAATTAATTAAGGTATTCTTTTTGTGAATGGCTTAATTAAGGTATTCAATTCCTAAGGGTAGTGTTGTACTAGTACTCTACGTGTAAATTGACTGGCCATTAATTTTTGCCATTGCACGTCTGGATAACAATATGGAGCGCCCTCAGTAATTATGAAAATAAAGCCTTGTGATTTATGCACGCATCATTGGGCAGCAGTTAATCCATGTATTAATGATGTTGTTTTGTTTTTAATTACCATTCATGTGGTGCAGATGGACCGATCTCAATGGATGAAGGATCAAAAAACCATAGATTTTATCAATGGCATGACAGAGTTCATGAATTTGGCTGAAAGTACAAAGAGGAGAATTGGTGATGCAGATTACATCCTGTGTCCATGTACTAATTGTGCCAATACAGAGTCGCATGAAGTTGCAGATGTCCAGTGGCACTTAGTCTCTCGGGGATTCATGGATGGATATACATGTTGGACCAGACACGGTGAAGAGCAGGTCATGAATAAAGATACCCAGGGCTGCGAGATGCCAAACCCCTATCAGTGTCACATGGATGTTGAATCTAACATCGGGGTAGAGGCGTCAAGCTACCAATGGAACACCGGAATGTCAAAACGCCCACTGGAAAACAAAGACGTTGTCAGGACTCCGACTCAATGTCACATCGATCTAGCCTGTAACACCTCATATCACTTTGCGGCCTCACGCACGGTATTCCCACGGGTGTCGCCTTACCTTTGCCCGGGACCGTTTGCGCCTTTTGGCTCACGTATATGATGATGTTGCTAGCATCCATATGATAAGGAGGCCAGGCTGACATGACTAGTCGTAAACCCAAAGTGGCACAGACTTACAGGGACAGGCATCCATGCCCAGCATCGAACGTGTCGGTCATCAGCAAGTGGGTCTGGGCTGTAGCACTGGGCTAGCAGGACTCCGGTAAACCGAGTTGTAGCGGGCTAACAGGGCTCCGGTACTCAATGCGTGACATTTCCCCGAAGGGACAGACACAGGAACGAAGAAGGAAACATGCCGGCCAGCCTAAGTGTTCTGGAGCAGTAGCAAGCTACCATGGCTCAATGGAAACACTAGGAGACATTTCCCGGTAAGAGGGGCTACTAAAGATAAACAACTAGATAGTCAGATCCCACACATACCAAGCATTTCAATCATACACACAATATGGTCGATATGTGCAAATACAACAAGGCATCACAACATGACTCTACGACACAAGTACTTTATTTAAAGGCTCAGAGAGCCATATATAACATACATACAAGTACGGGTCACACGACCCACATTCAAGTCATACAGTCATACAAACTAGCAGCGGAAGTAACTTGTCTGAGTACAGACAACTAGTAAAATAAAAGAGGCTTGGAAAGCCTAACTATACTACGTGGACCTTCACAAGCTCAGGATTACCACCTGGGCCTTAGTCTACTCGTCGATGTCAACGTCTACGAAGAACCCATCAGAAGGGGTTG
>NW_025226862.1:0-3979 GCF_018294505.1 Triticum aestivum | reverse complement strand
TCTTCTTCTTCTTCTTCCTCCTCCTCTTCTTCTTCCTCTTCTTCTTCCTCTTGTTCTTCCTCTTCTTCTTCCTCTTCTTCATCTTCCTCTTCTTCTTCTTCTTCTTCTTCTTGATGAGGATTAACCCCCTCCCGATGGGAAGATTGATGGTGATGACGATGGTGATGATTTTCCCCTCCCGGTGGGAAGTTTCCCCGGCAGAACAGCTCCTCCGGAGCCCTAGATTGGTTCCGCCAAGGTTCCGCCTGGTGGCGGTGGAGTATCGTCCTGTAAGCTTGCTTATGATTTTTTCCAGGGTAAGAGACTTCATATAGCAGAAGATGGGCACCAGAGGGCTGCCAGGTGGCCGATAAGGCAGGGGGGCGCACCTTGTAAGGGTGGGCGCGCCCCCCACCCTCGTGGACGGTGGGTGGCCCCCCTCAGGTATTTCTTCCTCTGAATAATTATCATTAATTCCAAAAGTGACTTTCGTGGAGTTTCAGGACTTTTGGAGCTGTGCAGAATAGGTTTCCAATATTTGCTCCTTATCCAGCCTAGAATCCCAGCTGCCGGCATTCTCCCTCTTCATCTTAAACATTGTAAAACAAGAGAGAATAGCCATAAGTATTGTGACATAACGTGTAATAACAGCCCATAATGCAATAAATACCGATATAAAAGCATGATGCAAAATGGACGTATCACCCCCGATGCTACTCTAACCCTAATCTTTTTTCTATGAACACCCAAATATTCCCCATAGACCAGAGGGCACACCAAAAATACCTTTGTGCCATCAAAAGTTTCTGTCCGCATGAGATCCCATTTGGAGGCCTTTTCCGGTACTCTTCTAGACGGGGATTAGATCACGGAGGTCCTCTACATCAACCTTGGTGCCCTTCCGATGATTTGTGAGTAGTTTACCACATACCTATGGGTCCATAGCTAGTAGCTAGATGGCTTCTCCTTTCTCTTTGAACTTCAATACAAATGTTCTCGTCGATGTTCTTGGAGATCTATTCAATGTAATCTTCTTTTGCGGTGTCTTGGTTGAGATCTGATGAATTATGGGTTTATGATTATATTATCTGTGAATATTATTTGAGTATTCTCTGAACTCTTTTACACATGATTAAGATAGCTTTGTATTTCTCTCCGATCTATTGATTTGGTTTGGCCAACTAGATTAATTTTTCTTGCAATGGGAGATGTGCTTTAGTTTGTATTGGGTTCAATCTTGTGGTGCCTATTCACATGCATAGAAGGGGACATGACACGTATTGAATTGTTTCCATTAAGGATAAAAAGATGGGATTTGTTCATATTGATTTCCTCGTCTTATTGTTTTACCTCGAAACGGCAAACTTGACTCCGAGTTTGTGTCGTATCTGTGGTTCCACTAGTATTTCGTTGCATCAGTCCTTTGCTCGATGCAGTTGTTGTTCGATTGCTTCTTTGTGGAGCCTCTCGACATAATTTCTCATGATCATCATCAACATTTTGACTCCTTCCCAAGATATCAATTTAATTCCTGATGATAAGTGCCATCCTCATCCCTCGGTAATTTGAGTTACCATCGACAACATCCTTACCTTCCTTTCATCACAAACGTGTTCATGTTATGGATGCAACTTGTCTTCCAGCTTATATTATGTTCTACCTTGAAGTATTACTGTGTTTTATGTCAAGGATCTTGTGAGGATTACTTCACCTCTTAAGAGTTACTGGTATAGTGATACTTCTCACCATCACCATTAATTCTTGGACCCTGTGTTGATTCTAACCGAGACACCAACAAGTGAACGGTGCTGTTTGGATTCTGCCCTTCTAACAACCCTATTGCTTGGAAGTTAATGGTCGATAGTTTCATTCTAGGTCTGCTTCTTATTGAATCATCATTCAAACATTGATCGTGCTACCTAGTACAGATTTCCGGGTGCACCCTTCTATCATTATTAAATTGTGTATGTTTTCCTCGAGCATACATCATTATATCATTTGATCTGACTAATGTTATTTCCTTGTTCACATAATTGTGGAAATCCATCTTTTTGGAAATCTCAATGAATTGTCGCCGAGTGAATCAACCACCTCCTCACCTCAGCTCGATTTAATGATGAACTCTTGTTTGTGAACTCTCTTCCATAGTTAATTTCCCGATAATCTTACATTGTCATCTCGTCAATTTGTGTTGCACCTTTTCTTCTCAGGCATCCCGAGTCTGAGGTATCCTGACACGAACCAGATCTGAACCTCAGTCAGAAGTGAGGGTTGGAACATATATCCAAGAGTTATAACATTGTTCTTGATATGGCCTAGCACACCTGGCCGGAGGACTTATTATTGTTTCTTTTTTAACAAGGATATCCATTCTCCCATGAGGAAATTGTAAGATTATTCTACAAGTTGTTCGTGATGGATCCTTTGTGTCTCCAAAGTCCGACCTTTGCTTCAAGACCATGCCAATGCTATCTCAAAGCATGTCTGTGGTACTTCGATTTTTAATAAGAACATTTGAAGCACAATGCTAAATTTACTTTATCAAATATCCTAACACCGTTGTATGGGTAAAGTCATGAAATTCCTTTCCACTTACCTAAATGGTTTTCTACTTTGTATCCTGTCATGGATATCATGCTTTGCATGTCCTTGGGAAGGATATACCCCTGAAATAGGTGTGTATACACATCTTCTTTTCCATTGTCTTGTTTAACCTTTCTTGTAATCTGACTTAGCTGAGCAGAGAAAATTCCCTTCTTAGTTGAGCACCTCGTTGTACCACTCTATCAGTAAAGACTCTAATACTTTTGTTGATGACCTTCCAGTAACCACCGATGGATGAGAACTTTGCCTATTGGTCTGCCTCGTTCAACAAGCAGGAAAATGGTTCTCTTTGCCCCTCGCCCTTGGTACCGACGTTGTTGCTGACATGACCGACAAACTATCCTCTAACATGCCTTGCTTACATGATCGTGCAAGACGTCACCGCCCTTCCTACTTTTAACCCACATGGTGGGCCCATAACCCACAGTTCCACAGGATCGAAACCTGACTCTCCTGTACACCCCCTATTCCCAAAGTTATTCCTCACGCGTGGCCTCATATGTAATTCACGAGCCACCTTCCGATGAGATCATCAATTCTGGTATCAGACACAATACTTATTCCCGTCGCTATGAACCCCTTTCACACCATGTTTCAGGCACCGAACGATTGCCTACCCGCTCGACACTTCTCATGACACCTCCTTACTTTGATCTCGATATTTTCTAAGGTTTCAATTTGTGAGTTACTTTCCGCCACCATCCTCGATGTTATCTACCAGATAGTCAACCTTGTAGAGGTCCGTTCTCCTGGAATACTCCTATTATATTTTTCGTAAGTACGACGAAAATCCTGAAGGAAGAATGACAACTTTGTCACGATGCCCTGAAGCAGGGAACTAAAGACATCAACGAAAAGGATCAACTACTTCGGGAAGATCAACCAAGACCGAGAAGATCCGTTAGAAATTTGTAACCAGGACTTTCCCCCTTACTCTACCTCTTAAATCTGGGGAAGAGATTTCTTGTAGTGGAGGAGTGTAACGCCTGCATAGTTATGCTACAATAAATCTGTGCTAATGATGCCACGCCACCCCTGGTTACTGTTGCTAATCTCGCATTAGTTCAGACGATTCAGATTCAAATCTTAATTATTGGCAAACATCAACAATTTTCAAACATTAAAAATAAAATGTTCGGAATGTGGCATTAATACATGTACTAAATTAGGGGATACTTTTAAAAATTCATAATACTAAGATAAATCTGAAACTAAACTAAAACACTAAAAGAAAAGAACAAGAAAACAAAACTAACAAAAGAAATGGGCAAAGCCCCCTCTCCCTGGGTCGGCCCAACTGGCCACCCAGGCCCAGCCAGGAGGCCGCCTCCACTACCCTGACCCCCCCCCCCGAAACCCTAACCCCTCCCCCACTCACCCCACTGGCCCCACTATC
>NW_025226861.1:0-4015 GCF_018294505.1 Triticum aestivum | reverse complement strand
AACTCACGGGTACTCGCGGTGACATTGGGTTATCTAGGTGACATTAGAGTTGGTAGATATGTATCATATGGTGTTATTTTAGTACGAACTCTTGATTAGATCAATCAGAAAGAATAGCTTGCTGTTATTTTAGTACGAACTCTAGGATAGATTCATCAGGAATAATAGCTTTGAGGTGGTTTCTTACCCTACAAACAATTTCTTCTTATGTTCTCCGCTAGATAAGAACTATGGAGTGATTCTTCGTTGCACGTTGAGGGATGGTCATGTGATCCAATTATATTAGCATTGTTGAGAGATTTCACTAGAGAAAGTACGGACTCTAGGCCTCATTTTCAAGCATTGCAATATCGTTGTGCTCCATTTTATCAATTGCTACCTTGCTATTTTTTATTGTTCCTATTACAAAAATCAATATCTACTATCCATACTACACTTTTATCATCATCTCTTCACCAAAATAGTGCACCTATACAATTTGCCATTGTATTGGGTGTGTTGGGGACACAAGAGACTTTATTATTTGGTTGCAGGATTGTTTGAGAGAGACCATCTTCATCCTACGCCTCCCACGGATTGATAAACCTTAGGTCATCCACTTGAGGGAAAATTGCTACTGTCCTACAAAATTCTACGCTTGGAGGCCCAACACGTGCCTACAAGAATAAATTTGCATGTAGACATCATTGCAACGTCCGAGAAGAAAGGAACAGAGGAAAGTAGGAAGCAAAGCAACCGTGAGTACTCATCCAAAGTACTTTCAAGCAAGGATCTACACTACATATGCATCGGTATCAATGAAATGGGTAGTATCTGTGGACTGAACTGCAGAATGCTAGAAGATAAGGGTAAGCCTAGCCTATCGAAGACTAGCATCTTCAAGCAGCTCCAAGCATCTTGCAGCATCAGAAGAGATAAGAGTGGCATATTATAATATTAGTAAGTATGTTGTATCATCGCCTAGAGATCGCTTCCTCGACTCCCTGTGAGAAAGCAATCCCGGAGCCACATATCCATAACATGCCTCAACATTCAGTATCCAGTTCTAGTTGTATCGATCGGGATACAACTCTGAGCGTCGGTTACCCTGGACCTGGCTATTCGGATAGATAATACTTCCCTGCAGGGGTGCACAAACTTAACCAACACGCTCGATCAACTCTGGCCGGACACACTATTAGGTCATGACCGACCTTGGTCGATCAACACGCCGTAGTCCTACCTAGGCTCAACAGAGAGGCCATCACACCGGTCTACATCCTAAATGCAAAGGGATCATGGGCCAATCATCCTTTGCAATCTTGTGCATTGCAAACGCGACCAGTGAGCAGACCTAGGCCCTTTATACAAGTGCAGGCTTAACCAGTCCAACCCGACACGCACCACTCAGTCGCTAACGCCTGTGAGCTTTTGGAAGAATCATACGACACAGAGTGCCCATACTTATTCCCGCGTGGTGGTTAGTGCGAAAAGGCCATAGGCCTACTTGGATCAAATCTCCAAACCATCAGTGTCTTGGTAGTGTGCGGTAACGATCAATGATCCACAATATGTGGTCCTGTCACCCCGTCTCACGGACTTGCGGCAAGGGCTAAGAATGCCCGGCCACACCGCATGGAAAACTTGCGGGTATCCTCTAGACCAACCCGACTTCACATCACTCGAGGGTACCCCTCGGGGCCGACCGGATGTCATCATGGTTCTATGGTAAGTCAAAGTAACCGTGTGTCCAAAGCAGCAAGGGGGAAACCCAAGGAATCACCCTGAATGGATTCTAACTCAATGTAACCGACAAGGTGGACTTGGAGGAATCACCCTCGATGATCCACACTTGAGGGCTTGCACGATAGAGTTGTTACCACGAGTGGTGAAGGAGGAATCACCCTCGATGACCACAACCAAATAGCTACACTACAGGGTTAACATAAGAAGTGCTGACGAGGTATCACCCTCGGCACTCGATAATAACTCTGTAGAGTCGTACAACTAAGGGGGGGATGTGCGGTGTCGGGGCCTAGACGTCATCACATTGATCGAGTCATCGAACATAAAGCAGGGCAACTAGGACAAGGTGGGGGGTCACTGATGGATCTCTAACCAACCTATAGTAAGCAGTTTAGAATAAGCGGGTAGGGTATGAAAGCAGGTAACAAAAACAGGCTATGCATCAGAATAGGATCATACAAAAAGTAGTAGCAGTTCTAATGCAAGCATGAGAGGGAAAGAAATGGGCGATATCAGAATGATCAAAGGGGGGGGGGGTTGCTTGCCTAGAAGCTCTGTTAAGAAGGGTCATTGTCGACGTAGTCAATCATAGTGGCATCAGCAGCGATCTCGGGGTCTACCGGAGAGAGGAGGGAGAAGAAACAATAAATATACTTCAAACAGAGCATCACAAAGCATAACATGGCAAAACACAATGCTAGGGGTGATCTAGCACAGTGCTAGGTGATACAGACGAAGAGGGAAAACATCCGGCAATGTTTTCCCAGTGCTTGGCATTTTTGGACAAATGAATCGGAAGGGACGGATCCATGTTCGCTACGCTAGAGGCATATGGCAGATGAACGGATGGCATATGCGGATTCATCATATTTTTCTGGACAACTTCCATATATAAACTATCTTCATACGAGTTATGAATTATTTTCTATCCATTTTTAAAGTTTTATTTATATTCTGGGATTCCCTGGATTCGTTTAATAATTCGAGTAAATAGCTAAATGGATAAGGATACCCAAAAGTGTACCTAGCCAGAGTGTACATAAGGTTGACAGGTGGGGCCAGTCAACTGCCTAGTTAGCGATTGGCTGGTCCATGTTTGACTAGTCAATGGTCGAGTGGGACCCCTTGTCATACAATAAATTTTGAACAGGTTTTAATTATTCGTTTTAAATTAGAAGTGGTCCCACATGTCATTTGCTATTAAGCTAATTAGAAATTAACTAATCCTAATCTAAGTCCAAATAGGGGTCTTCCTGACTAGGCAAAGCCCAGCCGGCTAGGCATGCAGACGAGCGAGCGCATCGGCCTTGGCAAAGAGCCAGCGACAGGAGCCAGGAAGTGGCGCGGCGCACACCGGCGCACAGCCAGGGAGTAGCATGGGTTCAGGACGCACGCGAGGTGGCTCGTCGGGGCCGCCGGGAGCAACGGCGGACGCGGCCGCGAGAGGATGGGGGTGGTCGGGAACAACGCTTGTGACGGGCGGAGTGGAGGCCAGCGGCGCGCGCGGGCGGCAGTGGGTGCGACCAAGCGGAGCAGGTGCGGCCTGGCGCGGCGGGCTCGGAGGTGGTAGCGGCCGAGAGCGGGCGTGAAGAGCAGCAATAGTAGCACGAGGCAGCAGCGGCGACAGCAGCACACGTAGCAGCAGTAGCGTGGCGGGAGCAATAGCTATGGTAGCGAGCGCGCGAGGCAAGGCACCGGGCGCGGTGGGGAGGCTCGGCAGTCGCGATGCAGCAGGGGCGCAGAGCGTGGCAGTGGCTGGGGATGCAAGACCATGATCACGGTGACCAAGAGTTGGGATGCGGTAGTTACAACGACCTAAGGTGCCGGATCCGAGGGGAAAGGGAGGAATGGGGGAGGACGAATCTGCTGCTCACATCGGTGTTGAGGAGCAACTCGGGGCAGCCGGAGGAGGTCGAGGGGGCTGGTGGGGCTCGGTCAACGGCGGATCGAATGTAATGCCCCGGATCCGATGCGCCAGGTGTCTTCCAGCTATTCGTCGTCATTGCCATGTCATTTGCTTGTGTGTTGCATTTTATCATGTCATCATGTGCATCTCATTTTGCATACGTGTTCATCTCATGCATCCGAGCATTTTCCCCGTTGTCCGTTTTGCAACCCGACACTCCTATGTTCCCCGGCGCCCCCTTTTGCCTCTTTTCTTGCACGGGTGTTAAACATTCTCGAAATGGACCGTGATTTGCCAAGCGGCCTTGGTATACCACCGGTAGACCGCCTGTCAAGTTTCGTTCCATTTGGAGGTCGTTTGATACTCCAACGGTTAATCGGGTAA
>NW_025226860.1:0-4042 GCF_018294505.1 Triticum aestivum | reverse complement strand
AGGAAAATGGTTCTATTTCTAGTGAAAATGCTAGGTTGAAGGATCTTTTTTAGACAGGAATGTTCAAATCTCTCAAGGGGCATCAAACCCTTTTGTGACGTTCTGAAGAAATCCATTCTTCACAAAAATCCTAGGAAGGAAGGTATCGGTTTCGAAAGGAAACTAAATTAAAATGGCTCCTACTAGGAACCTGATCAATATCCCTGCACTCTGTGGGTTCTTGCCAACAGCAAAATGCTCGATCCAGCTTTGCTTTCAGGATATAACTCTCCCACATCTAAATATCCTGATGATGATTCTCTGGACAACTATAAGGTGTTCAAAAACCAATATGGTGAGGTTGTTGCCCGCTATGTTGGACCAAACAGCAGGAATGTGCCCCCAAAGAAAGCCATATGGGTGCCCAAGAAAACTATCAATGCATTACATATTACCACGTTACTAACCATGCAGGCTCAAAATGCTCGTTACTTCCTTGAAAAACTTCGAGAGAATGAGTATATGCATACCTCATTCAATCACTATGCTCATTCATCTGGAAGGAATGTCAATGTTTATTCTTTCGATTAAGCTCATACTTCCTCGAGCAATAATTATATTTACCAAAAGAAATCATATCCTGCTCGCTCTACTGTTTCAAAGCCACCCTAATTCTTCTGCGGGACTATGTCTCCAGGTGTACCGAATGGATAATAGATAGTGGATGCACTAGTCATATGACCAGAAACATGTCGTTGTATGTCGACCCCAACTTAACGGCTTCACTTTGGAAGTATATCACTTTTGGCGACAACAACAAAGGAAAGGTAATTGGTCTAGGTAAAATTACTATATCCATATACAAGTCCATTGATGATGTTTTACTTGTTCAGTCTCATGGATTCAATCTTATGTTAGTTGACCAGCTATGTGATCTAGGCATGCTAGTTATATTTTCCATATCCAAATGCATTGTCTTCATGGCCTCTGACAATTCCTTCGTCTTTGAGGGAATTAGAAAAAGGTGATCTATATATTGTGGATTTCTCTGAGGGTCCCTCAGTCCAAACTTGTTTTCTTGCAAAAGCAGCAAAAGGTTGGCTGTGGCACCGAAGGCTTGGTCATGCAGGTATGAGGAATTTACAGACCCTAGTGAAGAAAAATCATCTTTGTGCCATTCCCGACATAAAATTCGACAAGGATCATCCATGTGTTGCATGTGAGGCTGGTAAATTAGCCAAGAAGCATCACTCATCAAAGACTGTTATGACCACAACAAGACCTCTGGAAATTCTTCATACGGATTTATTCGGTCCTCAAAACTATGCAAGTTTCGGTGGAAGCCATTATGGTCTGGTTATTGTTGATGATTTCTCTCGTTATACTTAGGTATTCTTTCTCGAAGACAAAACCTGCACCCAAGATATCTTCAAAAATTTCGCCAAGAAGGCCCAGAATGAATATGATGTGCAAATTAAGCATGTCAGAAGTGACAATGGAACTGAGTTCAAAAATACTCAGATCAATGAATTTCTCGACAAAAATGTATTAATCATGAGTTCTCTGCCGCATACACTCCCCAATAAAATGGATTTGTTGAACAAAAGAATAGAACTCTCATCGAAATGGCGAGAACAATGTTCACTAAGTATAAAACTCCCATTCGCTTCTGGGCTGATGCTATTAACACTGTTGTCATGTTATCAATCGTGTTTATCTTCACAAGTTCCTTAAGAAAACTTCATATGAGGTTACCACTAGAAAGAGGCCAAATGTCTCTTAGCTATGTGTTTTTGGTGCACCTTGTTACATTTGTGATATGAATCATTCTTCCAAGTTTGCACCTAAGGCACATGAAGGTTTTCTTCTTGGTTATGACTCAAACTCGCATAATTATCGTGTCTATAACTCTCACCACGGGAAAGTTATGGAAATGGTAAATGTACGGTTTAATGAATCTAACGGCTCCCAAAAGGAGCACCTGCCAAATGTGACAGATGAACCACCGATTTCAGATGCTTTTGTCAAATGGTTATTGGGAGTGTCAAGCCAGTTGAAGGAAATGTACCCGAGTCCTCTAATGATGATTGATGTCTACTACGCAACCTTCTTCTTGTAGACGTTGTTGGGCCTACAAGTGCAGAGATTTGTAGGATAGTAGCAAATTTCCCTCAAGTGGATGACCTAAGGTTTATCAATCCGTGGGAGGCGTAGGATGAAGATGGTCTCTCTCAAACAACCCTGCAACCAAATGACAAAGAGTCTCTTGTGTCCCCAACACACCCAATACATTAGTAAATTGTATAGGTGCACTAGTTCAGCGAAGAGATGGTGATACAACTGCAATATGGATGGTAGATATATGTTTTTGTAATCTGAAAATATAAAAACAGTAAGGTAACAAGTAATAAAAGTGCGCGAAAATGGTATTGCAATGCTTCGAAACAAGGCCTAGGGTTCATACTTTCACTAGTGCAAGTTCTCTCAACAATGATAACGTAATTAGATCATATAAAAATCCCTCAACGTGCAATAAAGAGTCACTCCAAAGTCACTAATAGCGAAGAACAAATGAAGATATTATTGTAGGGTAGGAAACCACCTCAAAGTTATTGTTTCCGATCAATCCAATGGGCTATTCCTATGTGTCACAAATATACCTAGAGTTCGTAGTAAAATAACACCTTAAGACACATATCAACCAAAACCGTAATGTCACCTAGATACTCCAATGTCACCTCAAGTATCCGTGGGTTTGATTATACGATATGCATCACACAATCTCAGATTCATCTATTCAAACCAACACAAAGAACTTCAAAGAGTGCCCCAAAGTTTCTACCGAAAAGTCAAGACGAAAACATGTGCCAACCCCTATGCATAAGTTCACAAGGTCACTGAACCCGCAAGTTGATCACCAAAACATACATCAAGTAGATCACTTGAATATCTCATTGTCACCACAGATAAGCACATGCAAGACGTACATCAAGTGTTCACAAATCCTTAAAGACTGAATCTGATGAATTCAAAGGGAAAACTCAATCCACTACAAGAAGGTAGAGGGGGAGAAACATCATATGATCCAACTATAATAGCAAAGCTTGTGATACATCAAGATCATGTCAAATCAAGAACACGAGCGAGAAAGAGAGAGATCAAACACATAGCTACTGGTACATACCCCCAGCCCCGACGGTGAACTACTTCCTCCTGGTAATGGAGAGCGCCGGTGATGGTTCCCCCCTCCGACAGGGTGCCAGAATAGGGTCTTGATTGGGTTTTGGTGGCTATAGAGGCTTGTATCGGCAGAACTCCCGACCTTCTTTCTGTTCTGGAAGTTTGGGGATGTATAAGAGGTGTTGGCATCGGGAAAAAGTCAGGGGGGTCCACGAGGAAGCCACGAGGTAGGGGCGCACCCAGGGGGGTAGGGCGCGCCCTCCATCCTTGTGGTGGCCTCGGGACTCTTCTGGTCCATCTCCGATGCTCTGTGGGCTTCTTCTGGTCCAAAAACAATCTCTGTGAATATTTAGATCAATTGGAGTTCGTTTGGATTCCTTTTCTGTAAAACTCAAAAACAAGGAAAAACATAAACTGGCACTAGGCTCTAGGTTAATATGTTAGTCCCAAAAATCATGTAAAATAGCATATAAATGCCTATAAAACATCCAAGATAGATAATATAATAGCATGGAACAATAAAAAATTATAGATACATTGGAGACGTATCAAGCATCCCCAAGCTTAATTCCTGCTCGTCCTCGAGTAGGTAAATGATAAAAACAGAATTTTTGATGTCGAATGCTACCTAACATATTTATCCATGTAATTTTCTTTATTTTGGCATGAATATTCAGATCCATAAGATTCAAAACAAAAGTTTCATATTGACATGAAAACGATAATACTTCAAGCATACTAACAAGGCAATTATGTCTTCTCAAAATAACATGGCCAAAGAAAGCTTATCCCTACAAAATCATATAGTCTGTCTATGTTCCATCTTCATCACACAAAATACTCAAATCATGCACAACCCCGATGACAGGACAAGCAATTGTTT
>NW_025226859.1:0-4046 GCF_018294505.1 Triticum aestivum | reverse complement strand
AAGGTCTTCGACATTGGGACCTTAGCCTTGCATTTTGGCGGCTCAGACGAGCCACCCGCATCAACAGCAGCAGCAGACTGTGGAACATACGACGAGCGATAACACTTGGAACCTGTTGCAAGGTCTAGATTCTTGCGGCGAGCCTGATGCCCGGAGCTACTACCACCTGAAAACACACGCACACAAAGACCACAATAGAAAGAGAGCATAAGCCAAGGAAAGACAAACTCCAAAAAATGAGAATTAGGTATAGAAACAGCAGCATTGGCATCTCAGGGCAGTAGTACCCTGCACCAGAGCAATAGTACCGCTGATAAGCGGTAGTACCGCTAGGGTACAGCGGTAGTACCACCGGAGCGGCTGTCAGTGGGCTGACACCTACCGCGGCAAGATCCGGTACTACCGGAGATGCAAAAGTTCATATTTCTAGACCTAATCATCAAACAATCTAGTCTAGCAGTCTCCCAAGTCCTTCCTAAGCCTCGATTCAACAAGTAAATCGAGGGATGCAACGGGTATAGCCCCAAAACCTAGATTCAAGAAAGAGAACCAAGGGAGAGAAGAAAAGGGGCAATACCGGCATCCATGGCACGAAGAAATGGTGGGGAAAGATCCCACCGGACGGAATCGAGGGAGCCGGCCTAAATCCGGCGGCCCGGCGGCGAACCCCCGCTATTTGGGGAGTCGCTTGAGATAGGAGAGGGCGAGGGGATGGGGCAAACTGAACGGGTATGGGGGAGTAGAAACTCCCCCTGCCCGATACGTACCCCACACGCCCAACCCTAAGTGGTAGTACCGCGCAGGGCGCGGTAGTACCGATCTGGTGCAGATCTGAAGCAGAAAGCGCCCAGTGAACCACTCCACGGTAGTACCATGTTGGCCGGGCGGTAGTACCGCTTATGAGCCATAGTACTACTCTGCTGACGCAGTAGTACCGCTCAGGCGCCCCAGAGCAGAGACAAAGGGGAAATGATGGCTTACACTTGACTAGAGAAAAACAGAAAGACCACACAAGACAAGACAAACCAAAAACCGAACACGACCACACCAAAACACAACTACTCAAAAGAGAGAAGCACAAGCAACAAGAAACAAGACACAGACACACTCTCGAGAAGCGAGGGCGGTGGCCGAGGCCACCTATGTTTGAGCAAATGGTATGGCGCCTCGAAGAATTATCCTTGGGCCCATGACCATAACACGTCTTTGAAGCACAAGTACCATAAAAAATGGCTAATGTGAAAGAGTTTGATCAATTTATGAATAATGAAGGGAGGGAAAGTTCATTGAGAGAACAACACTCCCCCTATATCCATGCCTACACCTAGACAAGATAGCATGATGAGTATTGTGGGATGTGCAAGGGTTCAAACCACATTGCTCGAATCAATGATATTTAGCTCATGCCTTAACTCGCGAAATATTGCTTCTTCTAAGGGCTTCATGAAAATATCTGCAAGGTTATCATGGGTGTTGACATACTTGAGCTTGACCTCCCCTCGCCTAATGTGATCCCGGATAAAGTGATACCGAATTTAAATATGCTTCGTCTTAAGTGTTGCACCGGGTTGAGAGAGATCTTGATGGCACTTTCATTGTCAGACCAAATAGGCACTTCATCACAAGTGACACCGTAATCCTTCAAAGTTTGCCTCCTCCATAGAAGTTGAGCACAACAGCTACCGGCAGCCACATACTCCGCTTCGATGGACGAGAGAGACACACAACTTTGCTTCTTAGAAAACCAACTCAATAAGGAGTAACCAAGCAATTGGCACCCTCTGGAGGTGGACTTCCTATCCACTTTGTCTCCCTCCAAATCTGAGTTTGTATAGCCCAAAAGATCAAAGTTGGCTCCTCTTGGGTACCATAAGCTAAAGTTTTGGGTATGAGCCAAATATCGAAAGATTCTCTTGACCGCCACAAAGTGGCTTTCCTTAGGTGCGGCTTGAAACCGTGCACAAATTCCCACACTCGACATGATATCAGGTCTAGATGCACAAAGGTAAAGCAAGGAACCAATCATGGAGCAATATACCTTTTGATCCACCGCTTTACCATTGGGATCAATGTCAAGTTGGCATTTGACGGGCATTGGAGTGGAGGCCGCCTTGACGTCACTTAGCTTGAATCTCTTGAGCATGTCTTGAGTGTATTTGGCTTGGTTGATGAAGGTTCCTTCTCTTCTTTGCTTGATTTCGAACCCAAGAAAGAACTTCAACTCTCCCCTCATGGACATCTTGAACTTTGAGGTCAAGAGAGCGGAAAATTCCTCATTTAAATCATTGTTAGGTGAACCAAAGATAATATCATCAACATATAGTTCGGACACAAATAACTCCCCTTTGACCTTCTTATTAAAAAGAGTGGGGTCGATTTTCCAGATTTCGAACCCACAATCTTGTAACAACTCGGTAGGATGCTCATACCATGCACGTGGGGCTTGTTTAAGGCCATAGAGCGCCTTATTTAGTTGGTACACATGATCGGGGCAATAGGGATCCTCGAACCCCGTGGGTTGTTTGACATACACCAACTCATTAATGGGACCATTAAGAAAAGCACTCTTCACATCCATTTCTTGCAACTTCAAATAATGATTAGAAGCATAAGTAATCAACGAATGAATATATTCAAGGTGAGCGACAGGAGCAAAGGTTTCACCGTAGTTGATACCCTCAACTTGGGAGTAGCCTTGTACCACCAAACGAGCCTTGTTGCGAACAATGATCCCATGAGCATCTTGCTTGTTCTTGAATATCCACTTGGTTCCAATGACATTATGATTCCCGGTCGGCCTTGGCACTAATTTCCACACTTGTTTGTGCTCGAAGTTGTTGAGTTCTTCATGCATGGCATTGAGCCAATCCGGGTCCTCGAGCGCCTCATACACCTTTTGGGGTTCGACACAAGAAACAAACGTGTGATGTTCACAATAGTTTGCTAATTGTCTATGAGTGCTTACCCCCTTCCTTAGGCTTCCAACCACATTCTCCATGAGATGACATTTGGTAGTGAGCTTGGAAGCGATCTTCACGGCACCACGCTCTAATTCCTCCTCGGATGTGAAAAGAGGAGGGGTAACTTTATCATCTTGAGCGTTGTCTTGAGCTTGTTCTTGATCTTGAGCTTTCTCTTGATCTTGAACTTGCTCGAAAGGGAGAAGTTGACCTTGGGCATCGCTTGTTGGTTCACCACCATCTTGAGGTTGATCTTGCCCTTGATCTCGTTCACAAGGTTGAGGGCCTTCACTTTGTTCTTCGGAAGCGTGTGGGTCTTGGGTTGGTGATGGCTCCAGTTGAGTGGAGCATTGTCCTTCTCCTTCGGCCACAAGGGGTTCTTCAATGGGTAGGATACGACCAACACCCATTATTCTTATGGCTTGGGGAGGAATTTCATCACCTACATCACTCACTACAAAAAAAGACACATCCGTGACACTTCTATGACGATAATTGTGACAAAACCCGGTATCATCATAGATGTGGTGGGCTCCTAATTCTATGACAAAAAATCATGACAGAAAATGGGCATTTTGTCCTGGGCGGGCCGGAGACGCAGCTGCATGACATTCTTTGGGCCGTCCATGACGGAAAAAACCATGGTAGAAGCAAGGGCAAGGAAAATTTCGGGGAGTTCCCGGTTACGGTGGGAGGTCAGGGGCCGAGCGATACACGTTTCTCTCGTACACGTACATGCGTGTGTGCGAGGCATTGGCTCTAACTGAACCCGAGTGAGGTGTTGGGATCTAACTGAACCCGAGCGATTGCACTGCAGGCTACGCGTTACTGAACCCGAGCGATCGATCGATGGCTGTCAACTGAACCCGATCGAGCGATTCCTCCGCTACTGCTGCTAACTGAAGCCGATCGATCCTGCCTCTCTGGATGAACAGTGAGCATTGCGGGGGGGAGGGGGGTTGGATGAACAGTGAGCGGTGGCATTGCCTCTGGATGAACAGGAACCCGTGGTGTGGAGGGCTGGATGAATAGGAAGACCCCGTGGAGGGCTGGATGAACAGTAGACGGTGGAGGGGTGCCCGTGGA
>NW_025226858.1:0-4074 GCF_018294505.1 Triticum aestivum | reverse complement strand
GCAGCACTAGTGGGTACCTACAGCGGGAAAGAAGGAGAAATAGGGAGATCAACGGAGGGGGGCTCACAGTGAGCGCAGGGCGAGCTCAGGGAGGGTCGGATGGCATCGGAAAAGCGGGGGCGACGATGATCCTCGGTGTCTGAGGTTGAAGATGACGGTGGCGGTGGACGTGTGTGTGGTAGAGGGTAGCGGCGTGAGGAGGAGGTGGGAGAAGTAATGGTTCGGCCGAGGGGGCCGCGGGGAAGGCTTTGTAGGGCGCCAGGGGGGCGTCGATGGCCGCCACGTACGGCCATCGCCGATGGATGGACGCCACGGTTCCCCTCTACTCCTTTAGCAAGGAGGGAGATGAGGTGAGGTGGGCTGGGCCGGCTGGGCCGTCCCCTGTGGACTAGAGCCCAGTCTACCTAGCCCTTTCTTTTTCTTTTCCCTTTTTATATTTTATTTACTGTTTTCTCTTTTTTTAGTTTTTATTTTGCCTTTACTTTTAATAGTAAATTACTCCAACTTTGAAAAATATGGGACTTGTCTCATTGATCACATTGCAAATTTAGGCACTGCCACAAAAAGTTTGGGAGTTATTTAAAATAGTTTGGATTTTTCATAAATTGGAAAAGCATTTAATTTTTTTGGGCCCTGCCTTAAGTGCTAGAACCCAAATGAGCAAACAAGTGATGTTGTTTTTCATAACCATTACTTGTTTTGGAATATTTGCTAAATGATGAACTATTTTCCCACCATGTTTGTGAATTTAAATTCTTGCTTTAAATTTGAATTGATTTCAGAGGTAGAATTTTAAATGAGATTTGAATCCAAGTGATTAAGCATTGCAAATCAAGGTTTCATCGCATAACCAAGATGGGTTATTGTAGCTTAATACATGGGGGTGTTACATCCTCGCTCCTGAAGTTCTCGGGTGACCCAAAGACTACCTCCAGTGTCACAGTTCCCGTGCAGCGAGCTTCAGCGCCTGGTATCACACCTTTAAAGATGGTGGTGCTGGGCTTGATCCGAGATGAGTTAATGCCCATCTTTCTGATTGTATCAGCATATATTAAATTGAGGCTGCTAGCTCCGTCCATGAGGATGCGCATTAAATGAAAGCCATCAACGATCGGGTCCGTGACCAGCGCAGACGATCCGCCATGCCCGATGTTGGTCGGATGGTCGTAGTCGTCAAATGTGATCGGGTAAGCCGACCATGGATTAAACTTCGCGGCGACGGGCTCCAACGCATAGACGTCCTGAAGTGCGTGTTTCCTCTCCCGCTTGGGAATGTGGGTGACATAGATCATGTTTACATCCCTCACTTCGTGAGGAAACTGCTTCTAGCCTCCATTATTTGGACGTCGAGGATCATCGTTGTCCTCGCTGCGGGCCTGGGCTTTATTATTCCCCTCCGTCGCCATTTTGCCAGACTGCTTGAAGACCCAGCAATTCTTGTTCGTGTGGTTTGTTGGTTTGTCCGAGGTACTCTAGATTTGGCATGTCCTGTCAGGGATCTTGTCTAGCTGGTTGGGTCCATCCTTGTTCCCTTTAAAGGGCTTCCTTTTCTGTCTGGATCTAGGTCTGTTAAACCTTGCATTGACAGCAGTGTCTTCTGTATTCCTCCTGCCGTTTCTATGTCTGCACTTATTTTTATTGTGTTTGGGCTTGCCATTGGCATCGCGAGTCTCTGAGGTGCAAAGCCTCACCGTTCTGAGTATTGCGGGCCAGTCAACTATCATCTCCCGTGCAAAAGCGGGTCATGAGTGAGGTGAGGGCTGTCATGGTCCTTGGCTTGTCCTGTCCGAGCTATCGTGCGAGCCATTCATCTCGAATGTTATTCTTGAATGTCGTGATGGCCTCGGTGTCAGAGCAGTCTATAATCTTGTTCCTTTTAGTGAGGAACCTGTTCCAAAATTTCTGAGTTAACTCATTGGATTGTTGAATGACGCAGCTGAGGTCATCAACGTCCGGAGGTTAGACATAAGTTCCTTGGAAATTTTCCCTAAAGGCGACCTCGAGTGCTTCCCAACTCCCGATGGAGTGAGGAGGCAGGCTATTCAACCAATGCCTTGTTTGCCCCTTTAACTTGAGCGGTAGATACTTGATGGCATGGAGGTCATCTCCATTGACCATATGTATATGTAGGACGAAATCCTCGATCCATACAATTGGATCAGTTGTGTCATCACATGATTCTATGTTAATGGGTTTAAACCATCCGGGAACTGGTGTTCCATTACCCTATCCGTGAAACAGATCAGGTGAGCGGGGCCTCGGGTCCGAGTAGTGTCGCGCCGGATATCGAGGGAAATCCGTGTGTAGGCCTGGTCCCGAGCTTGGCCATTCTTGTCCATCCAGGCATCGTAGTCGTCGAGTCCCGTGGGTCCGCACCTTGTTGATCCTTAAATGGACCGAGGCGGCATCCGGTTTGCCTCTATCCGATGTCGAACGTCATGAGGGTCTAAGTAATCCACGGGGTCCTTGCCATGACAGCGTGGAGCTGGTTGGGTGTGGAAATTTTCCCGCACTGGCATGTCACGCCCTCTGGGTGGTCGGTCTGGCATGTAGGCAGTTAGTTCATTATCGAACTCAGGCAACAGACGCCTGCGTGGATAAGATTTAGGTGCCCTATGGTGTTGTTCTTCAAGATCTTGTTCGGCCAAGAGTATTTAAACCCACTTGTCGTTTAGTGCATCTTCGTTGGCCTGCAGATGTTGCTACTTCCGCTTCATGCTTCGGGCGGTGGCGATGAGGCGCTACCAGAAGCGTTCTTGCTCAAAAGGGTCTTCGAGGACTATGAAGTCCTAGGTACTGAGGCTCTCCTCTTCCTCAGATTCTGGCATGTAGTTGTTGTCAACCCCTTCAAAGAGGTCATCGGGGTCCAGATCCTCGAGGATTCCTTCGGGGTTGACATGATGTTCTGGGGAAGCTTACAGATCCCCCTGGGTCATCAGCCTCGTCGGCTAACGTACCGCCATTATCGATGGTGACGTTGTTCCCGCTAGGGTCTCTGTTGGTGCCCCGTCCATGTCTGCGTCGATGTTTAGAGGGGTTTCTAGGAGCGTCGACCATGTATACATCGTAAGTAGATGTTGTGGTCCACTTGCCAGTGTTTATCAATGGTGGGGTGTTTTCTGTAGGGCCATCGACATCTTCATCCATGTCAGTGGCCTCATTGTAGTCTAGCACATTAATTAAGTCGTCGACCATGGCGACTTTATGGGTGGCGGCTAGGATGTAAATTTCCCTATCGTCGGCTTTAAGCCTGATCTTGTCACAAACCGAGGTTTTGCTGTCCGAGATTGATAAGCTCCGAATGCGGTCGAGCATCTCATGCAGCTGAGACAACTCCTCGGGGTTCATGGCATGGTTATATAGGTGGGGCTAACTATTGGGGGACGCGGTAATTTCAAAACATTTCCTACAATCATGAAAGATCTATCTAGGTGATGCATAGCAACGAGAGGGGAGAGTGTGTCCACATACCCTCGTAGACCGAAAGCGGAAGCGTTTTGACAACGCGGTTGATGTAGTCGAACTTCTTAACGATCCAACCGATCCAAGTACCAAACATACGGCACCTCCACGTTCAGCACACGTCCAGCTTGATGACATCCCTCGAACAATTGATCCAGTTAAGGCCGAGGGAGAGTTCCGCCAGCACGATGGCGTGGTGAGGGTGATGATGAAGTTACCGGTGCAGGGCTTCACCTAAGCACTACGACGATATGACCGAGGTGTGCAACTGTGGAGGGGAACACCGCACACGGCTAAGACAAATATTCAACTTGTGTGTCTATGGGGTGCCCCCTGGCCACGTATATAAAGGATGGAGGGAGGAGGAGGCCGGCCATCATAGGGCGCGCCCAAAGTGTGGAGTCGTACTAGGACTCCCTAGTCCTAGTAGGATTCCACCTCCCACATGGAATAGGAAAAGGGGAAGGAAAAAGGAGAAGGAAGGAAGGGGACGCCCCCTTCCCTACTCCAATTTGGACCAGTCCATGTGGAAGGGGCACGGCCACCCTTGAGGCCTTTTCTCTCCTTTCCTGTATGGCCAATTAAGGCCCAATACAAATTCCCGTAACTCTC
>NW_025226857.1:0-4077 GCF_018294505.1 Triticum aestivum | reverse complement strand
GAGAGAGAGAGAGAGAGAGAGAGAGAGAGAGATCAAACACATAGCTACTGATACATACCCTCAGCCCCAAGGGTGAAATACTCCCTCCTCGTCATGGAGAGCGCTGAGATGATGAAGATGGCCACCAGTGAGGGATCCCCCCTCCGGCAGGGTGCCGGAACGGGCTCCTGAGAGGTTTTTGGTGGCTATAGAGGCTTGCGGCGGCGGAACTCCCGATCTATCTTGTTCTTCGATGGTTTTAGGGTATATGGGAATATATAGGCGAAAGAAGTCGGTCGGGGGAGCCTCGAGGGGCCCACGAGGGTGGAGGGCGCGCCCAGGGGGTGGGTGCACCCCCTATCTCGTGGCCTCCTTGACGCTTCCCTGGCTTGCACTCCAAGTTCCCGGGATTGCTTCTGTTCCAAAAATAACTTTTCCGAAGGTTTCATTCTGTTTGGACTCTGTTTGATATTCCTTTTCTTCGAAACACCGAAATAGGCAATAAAACAACAATATGGGTTGGGCCTCCGGTTAATAGGTTAGTCCCAAAAGTAATATAAAAGTGTATAATAAAGCCCGTAATCATTCAAAATAGATAATAAAATAGCATGAATGCTTCATAAATTATAGATACGTTGGAGACGAATCAGCATCCCCAAGCTTAATTCCTGCTCGTCCTCGAGTAGGTAAATGATAAAATAAAGAATTTATGAAGTGTGAATGCTAGCAGGTGCACAAGTTTGATCAATGATAATTTGAATCACCTTTTCTAGCATGGTTATATGTCATAACAGTAGTTCATCTCATAAAACTTCTCAAGATCAAGCAACAAGCTATTCACAAATTAAAGCATAGACCATAAACTTTCTTGAAAACTAGCAAACTTCATTCTCAGTCATCAAACAATTACAATTCATCTTATTTTTCAGGAAGGGTCTATGTCAGAGCTTTGATTTAGCAAACTCCACATACTCAACTATCATATAGTCTTTCATGATTGTTAACACTCACGCAATACTAACGGTTATGGAGTTTTAATCGGACACTAAGAAAGATAGGGGCTTATAGTGTTGCCTCCCTACGTATTCACCTTTGGGTGATGTCAACAATAATAGTTCATGCTAACTTACATCCAATTGGATATATATATCAGGATCTTTCCAACACGAGGTGCTTTCCAAAGGATAAAATAATAAAAGGAAAGGTGAAGATCACCTTGACTCTTGCATAAAGTAAAAGACATAAAGTAAAAGATAGGCTCTTCGCAGAGGGAAGCAGAGGTTGTCATGCGCTTTTATGGTTGGATGCACAAAATCTTAATGCAAAAGAACGTCACTTTATATTGCCACTTGTATATGGACCTTTATTATGCAGTCCATCGCTTTTATTTCTTCCATAACAAGTTCGTATAAAACTTATTTTCTTCACACTAATAGATCATACATATTTAGAGAGAAATTTTTATTTCTTGCACCGATGACAACTTACTTGAAGGATCTTACTCAATCCATAGGTAGTTATGGTGGACTCTCATGGCAAAACTAGGTTTAAGGATATTTGGAAGCACAAGTAGTATCTCTACTTGGTGCAAGGAATTTGGCTAGCATGAGGGGGAAAGGCAAGCTCAACATGTTTGAATGATCCATGACAATATACTTTAACTGAGATGTGAGAAAACATAACCCATTATGTTGTCTTCCTTGTCCAACATCAACTCTTTAGCATGTCATACTTAATGAGTGCTCACAATTATAAGAGATGTCTAAGATAGTATATTTATATGTGAAATCTCTCTTCCTTCAATATTCTTCCATGAATTGTTCAAATGACCAATACAATGCTTGCTAACCTTCAATAAATTTACAACCTCTACTTAGATGTGAAGTCATTACTCCCCATGGGAAAAGCAAACGAAACATAAATATAATTTCAATTTTATGACATTCAACTCATTCAACCATTTACTCATAGGATATAAGTGAAGCACACGAGTAAATGACAAACTACTCCAACAAGATATAAGTGAAGATCAATGAGTAGCTAAATAATTATGTAACTATGTGAAGACTCTCTATCATTAAAGAATTTCAGATCTTAAGTACTTTATTCAAGCATCAAGCAAAGCAAAATAAAATGACTTTGCAAGGATAGCACAACTCATGTGAAGAAGCAAAAACTTAGGTTCAACCGATACTAACCGATAGTTGTTGAAGAAGAAAGGTGGGATGCCTAACCGGGCATACCCAAGCTTAGATGCTTGAGACTTCTTGAAATATTATCTTGGGGTGCCTTGGGCATCCCCAAGCTTGAACTTTTGTGTCTCCTTAATTCCTCTCATATCATGGTTTCTCTATTTCTCAAAAGCTTCATCCACACCAAACTCAACAAGAACTCGTGAGATAAGTTAGTATAAACCAATGCAAAACCTTATCATTTTCTACTGTAAAAAGTCACTAAAATTATTATTCAACATTGCATACTAAATGCCTCTGCATATTTAATACTCCTATCCTCAAATAGAATCATTAAACAAGCAAACATATGCAAACATAAGAGCAATCTGCCAAAATAGTACAGTCTGTAAAGAATGCAAGAGTATCAATAATTCCCTAACTCCAAAAATTATGAGAAAAATACTATGCTGTAGAAGATTTATCATAGTTCATTATGCAAAAAGTTTCAACATTATACCATTCTCTGACTTTTCTAGGGAATTTTTGCAACAGCGGTAAACTTTCTGTTTTCAAACAGCAACATGTATACTAGCAAAATAAGCATGGTAAAGGCTATCCTTGACATTTTTATTGAAAATAAAGATGCAAAACATTAATCTAAATAACAGAAAGCAAAACTAACAAAAGAAAATGACGCTCCAAGCAAAACACATATCATGTGGTGAATAAAAATATAGCTCCAAGTAAAGTTATCGATAACGAAGACGAAAGAGGGGATGCCTTCCGGGGCATCCCCAAGCTTAGGCTCTTGGTTGTACTTGAATATTACCTTGGGGGTGCCTTGGGCATCCCCAAGCTTAGGCTCTTTCCACTCCTTATTCCATAGTCCATCAAATGTTTACCCAAAACTTGAAAACTCCACAACAGAAAACTCAACAGAAAACTCATAAGCTCCGTTAGTATAAGAAAATAAAACCACCACTTAGGTACTGTAATGAACTCATTCTAAATTCATAATGGTGTAATATCTACTGTATTCCAACCTCTGTATGGTTCATACCCTACGATACTACTCATAGATTCATCAAAATAAGCAAACAACACATAGAAAATAGAATCTGTCAAAAACAGGACAGTCTGTACTTATCTGTATCAAACGTATACTTCCGGAACTCCAAAAATCCTAAATAATTAGGAAGTCCTACGAAATTTGTTTAAAAATCCAGAGCAAAAAGAATCAGATCAGAAGAACGTTTCTGTAAATTATCAAAACTAATATACTGGGTGCAAAAGTTTCTGATTCTCAGCAGGATCAACACAACTATCACCATAAGCTATCCTAAAGGTCTTACTTGGCACTTTATTGAAACAAAAGCTATAAAACATGATTACTACAGTAGAATAATCATGTGAACAAACAAAAACAGTAAGGATAAATATTGGGTTGTCTCCCAACAAGCGCTTTTCTTTAATGCCTTTCTAGCTAGGCATGATGATGGCAATGATGCTCACATAAAAGATAAGAGTTGAAACATAACGGGAGCATCATGAAGCTTATGACTAGCACATTTAAGTCTAACCCACTTCCTATGCATAGGGTTTTTGTGAGAAAACAACTTATGGGAACAATAATCAACTAGCATAGGAAGGCAAAACAAGCATAACTTCAAAACTTTAAGCACATAGAGAGGAAACTTGATATTATTGCAATTCCTACAAGCATATGTTCCTCCCTCATAATAATTTTCAGTAGCACCATGAATGAATTCAATAATATAACCAGCACCTAAAGCATTCTTTTCATGATCTACAAGCATAGAAAATTTACTACTCTCCACATAAGCAAAATTCTTCTCATTCGGAATAGTGGGAGTATCATAAGAGACTCGAATACTAAAAATTGTTTCCACATTAAAAGAGTAAT
>NW_025226856.1:0-4077 GCF_018294505.1 Triticum aestivum | reverse complement strand
CCTTTTATGTCCTTGGGACATGGCATCTTTTCAATAGCATCAACTTTGGCTTTATCAACTTCAATACCTCTCTCGGAGATCTTGTGCCCCAAGACAATGCCTTCATTAACCATAAAGTGACACTTTTCCCAATTCAGGACGAGACTAGTGTCTTCACATCTCTGCAAAACTCAATCAAGGTTGCTCAAACAATCATCAAAGGAGGATCCATAGACGGAGAAGTCATCCATGAATACCTCACATATCTTATCACAAAAATCAGAAAATATAGCCATCATGCATCTTTGAAAGATAGCAGGTGCATTACGTAAACCAAAAGGCATACGTCTATAAGCAAAAGTACCAAAAGGGCAAGTAAAAGTAGTTTTAGATTGATCCTTTGCTGACACAGGTATCTGAGAGAAGCCAGAATAGCCATCTAGAAAGCAAAAATGTGTGTGTTTGGATAGCTTTTCTAGCATTTGATCAATAAAAGGTAAAGGGTAATGATCTTTCTTAGTAGCTTTATTTAACTTACGAAAATCAACTACCATCCTATAACCTGTAATAATTCTTTGCGGGATCAATTCATCTTTATCATTAGGAACAACGGTAATACCTCCCTTTTTGGGGACACAATGGACAGGGCTTACCCATTCACTATCAGCAACGGGATAAATAATACCTGCCTCACGGAGCTTTAGTATCTCCTTTCTTACCACTTCCTTCATCTTGGGATTTAATCGTCTTTGAGGATCTCTAACTAGTTTGGCATCTTTCTCCACTGAAATTTTGTGTTGACATAATGTGGGACTAATGCCCTTAAGATCATCCAGAGTATATCCAATAGCAGCTCGGTGCTTCTTCAGAGTTTTCAATAATCTTTCTTCTTCTTTCTCTGAAAGGTTAGCACTAATAATAACAAGATATATTTCTTTTTCATCAAGATAAGAATATTTAAGATTATTAGGTAGTGGTTTGAGTTCAAACACAGGATCACCCTTGGGTGGAGGGGGATCCCCAAGAATTTCAATGGGAAGGTTATGTTTCAACATAGGTTCCTGTTTAAGGAACACTTCATCAATTTCTTCCCTTTCCTTCATAAACATATCGTTTTCATGGTCTAGCAAATATTGTTCTAACGGATCAGTTGGAGGAACAACAAGGAAGCAAGACCAATAATCTCATCCTTACTAGGTGGTTCCCTTTCACGAGGTTGTCTACTAAACTTAGCAAAATTAAACTCATGAGACATACCATCTATGCCAACAGCGACAATATTCTTTTCACAATTAATCTTAGCACTAGCAGTATTCAAGAAGGGTCTACCAAAAATAATGGGTCAAAAATCATCTTGTGGGGAACCAAGAACAAGAAAATCAGCAGGGTATTTAACCTTCCCACACAAAACTTCAACATCTCTAACAATCCCAATAGGTTTAATGGTATCCCTATTAGCAAGCTTAATAGTAACATCAATGTCTTCTAATTCAATGGGTGCAATGTCGTGCATCATTTCTTTATAAAGATCATAAGGTATCGCACTAGCACTAGCACCCATATCGCATAAGCCATGATAACAATGATCTCCTATTTTAACAGAAATAACAGGCATGCCTACAACAGGTCTACGTGTCTTAATATCAGGTCTAGCAATATTAGCAGTCTCACCCAAGAAATAAACAACATGCCCATCTAAGTCCTCATCCAAGAGATCTTTAACCATAGAAATACTAGGTTCAACATTAATTTGCTCAGGAGGTGTATAAGTCCTAGTATTACTCTTACGAACAACAGCCGAAGCTTTAGCATGATCTTTTATCCTAACATGAAAAGGAGGTTTTTCAACATAAGCAGTAGGAACAATAGGATCACTATAGGTAATAGTCTTTTATTCGACTGTAATAGGTGCAACTACTTTTACATCAACAGGAGGATTATATTTAAACTACTTCTCTTTAGGGAGATCAACGTGAGTAGCAAAAGATTCACAGAAAGTAGCTACTATCTCAGAGTCAAGTCCATACATAGAGCTAAATCCACGCAAAGCATCGGTATCCATGAAAGATTTAACACAATCGAACTTAGGTGTCATACCTAACTCCTTACCATCGTCGGAACCCCAATCTTCAGAGTTGCATTTAATTCTTTCCAATAAGTACCATTTGAAATCAATAGCCTTCAGCATATAAGAACCAGCACAGGAAGTATCGAGCAGGTTGCAATTATCAAGAAAAAGCTGAGCATAAAAATTCTGAATAATCATTTCCTGAGAGAGCTCATGATTGGGGCATAAATATAACATTGACTTAAGCCTCCCCCAAGCTTGAGCGATGCTTTCTCCTTCGCGAGGACAGAAATTATATATGTAATTATGATCACAATGAACAAGATGCATAGGATAGAACTTCTGGTGAAATTCCAACTTCAATCGCTTATAATTCCAAGATCTCGTATCATGACATAGCCTATACCATGTCAAAGCATCTCCCTTCAAAGATAAAGCAAAGACCTTCCTTTTGACAACATCATCGGGAATACCTGCAAGCTTAAATAATCCATAGACTTCATCCACAAAGATAAGGTGTAAATCGGGATGCAATGTTCCATCTCCTGCAAATGGATTAGCTAGCAGTTTTTCTATCATACCCGAAGGAATCTCAAAGTGAATATTTTCATATAGTTCAGTAGGTTGAGGAGAAACTCTTTGCTCTTCTGGTTGGGGTGAAGATACCCCAAACAAGCCCCTCAAAGGATTAGTTTCCATAGTGACAAGTAACAGAAAATTTCAGCACACTATATAAATGTTTCCTTACCAAGTTCCACTCACCAAAAAGCTACACTCCCTGGCAACGGCGCCAGAAAAGAGTCTTGATGACCCACAAGTGTAGGGGATCTATCGTAGTCCTTTTGATAAGTAAGAGTGTCGAACCCAACGAGGAGCAGAAGGAAATGATAAGCGGTTTTTAGTAAGGTTTTCTCTGCAAGCACTGAAATTGTAGGTAATAGGTAGTTTTGTGATAAGATAAATAGTAACGAGCAACAAGTAAATAAAGTAAGTAAAGTGCAGCAAGGTGGCCCAATCCTTTATGTAGCAAAGGATAAGCCTGGATAATTTCTAATAATGAGGAAGGAGCTCCCGAGGACACATTGGGAATTATCGTCAAGCTAGTTTTCATCACATTCATATGATTCACGTTCGGTACTTTGATAATTTGATATGTGGGTGGACTGGTACTTGGGTACTGCCCTAAATTGGACAAGCATCCCACTTATGATTAACCTCTATTGCAAGCATCCGCAACTACAACAAGAAGTATTAAGGTAAACCTAACCACAACATTAAACATATGGATCCATATCAGCCCCTAACGAAGCAACGCATAAACTAGGGTTTAAGCTTCTGTCACTCTAGCAACCCATCATCCACTTATTACTTCCCCATGCCTTCCTCTAGACCCAAATAATGGTGAAGTGTCATGTAGTCGATGTTCACATAACACCACTAGAGGAAAAGACAACATACATCTCATCAAAATATCGAACGAATACCAAATTCACATGACTACTAATAGCAAGACTTCACCCATGTCCTCAGGAACAAACGTAACTACTCACTAAGCATATTCATGTTCACAATCAGAGGAGTAATAATATGCATAAAGGATCTGAACATATGATCTTCCACCAAGTAAACCAATTAGCATCAACTACAAGGAGTAATCAACACTACTAGCACCCCACAGGTACCAATTTGTGGTTTTGATACAAGATTGGATACAAGAGATGAACTAGGGTTTTGAGAGGAGATGGTGCTGGTGAAGATGTTGATGGAGATTGACCCCCTCCCGATGAGAGGATCGCTGGTGATGACGTTGGTGATGATTTCCCCCTCCCGGAGGGAAGTGTCCCCGGCAGAACAGCTCCGCCAGAGCCCTAGGTTGATTCCGCCAAGGTTCCGCCTCATGGCGGCGGAGTTTCGTCCCGTAAGCTTGCCCACGATTTTTTCCAGGGTAAAAGTGATGATATAGCAGAAGATGGACGCCGGAGGCCCACCAGGGGGCCCAGGAGATAGGGGCGCGCCCTATAGGGGGGGGG
>NW_025226855.1:0-4082 GCF_018294505.1 Triticum aestivum | reverse complement strand
GTGATTTTGCACTGTTAGTGGAGAGATACTGACGCACTGCAGCAAGAGGTGATATTCTGCCTGTGGTAGCCTCGTCACCTTCAGGTGGTTGTGGTTGTTCAATCATTTGTTGAATAGCTTCCTGAAAGTTTGAACTTGTAGATTAGTGTACCAGATAAGTTACTAATGAGACAAAACAAACAAAGTAGGTTAAACCGTTATACATAACTTGTTTTGGTGAACTACTATAATACATTAGCATGTATTGTAGTGCCAACTACATAATAAAATCACTTTCGGAACATATGTCCATGCAGCATGCCTACTGTATTGTCTATTTCCTCACATTCATTGACATCTAAGGATAAAGAGACATGGTTTAAAGTAGGATGAACATAGTATGACATCATTCATATCATGGGCAAACAGATATAAAACAAACAGGCTATTTTATCATTGTGTGCGCATGTGAACATAACAACTAGATTACAGATCAAGACCAAAAGAATACCCTTCATCTCTTTTTAACCATGTAAGGTGAAATGATATGTTAAGACAACTGTGTATAAATGTGAACATAGTAACTGACATTGGCTGCAAACCAAGTAGTTAAATGAACACATCACAGTACCAATCAGTTCAAGACAGGAGGAGTAAGGACTTAGAACAGCGGCTTGAACTGGTGTGCTCATGCCCTTCATCTTGCTAGTGTGGTAATCCTTGAAGATTTGCACTACATTTGGTTCAGGTTCTTTTTGGTCCGCACGGGCTTTTCTCTGTATTTGGAACAAGTCAATATAGATACGATAATATGGCACAAAAAAATGAAGGAAGTAGCAGCTATTTACAAGAGCCTCGCTATGTGCAATATAGCTATGAGATCCTGTTGTCTGTTGGAATTTCACTTTAGAATAGTTGGTTTTGTTCTTCAAACAGTTAGCCTAGAAGAAGATAAGCACATACATAAATTTCAAGTTCAATATGTGGTCTGATCAAATACATATAGCCTACCTGATACTTTGGATCAGACCAGTGTTTAACGAGGGTTGTCCAGTCTTCATCTGTAATATATTCCACTGGAGATGTTTGGGCGATTTCATTGTTAGCCTTGCCTTCAAAGTGAGATTTTGTAAGGTGGTACCGATACAGTCGCAGAGCAGACTGAAAAACATGAGTGCACGCTTGTTTAGTTGCATCATCTTTTGGATCCAACTTGAACCTTATCTGTTGAAAAAAGTATGTGAGTCTTAGTAGGAGGAAGCTAGAAAGTATGGGACAGAGCAAGACAATATTACTAATTGCGATGAATAACATTATTACAGATAAATGGTCAAGGAAGGTGTTAAACTGGGTATTGTCTTTCTCATTCCTGTACTGGATCCATGTTGGGAGGATACGTGCATGACACCTAACGGCAACAGCTGCCTCTGATACTAACTTGGCTAACTTTGTAGCATCACGTGGCCTTTTTAAACCTGCCTCAAAATGGATCTCCATTCTTCCTCCGTTAGGTTTTGTTAATCTGTCAAGCATTATTCCTGATGTCTATTTCCGCTTGCGCCATGGTTCTAGTTCAACAACGAATATGGAAAGTGTTTGTACATCAAACTATGAGACTACATATAAAGGAGGATGCAACTGCAACTTGACTCGGTCAGGTACCGTCTTGGTGTTGACACTCATGAGGTTCATCTGATCTTGCCAAGTCCTGTTGTGTCAGTAGTGCCTCGGAAGTAGTGTTAGGTGTGAAGGCAGCTTGGGAACTGGCCAGTTCCTGAGCAAATGAACGAGTAACTCGTTGAGATGCTGGTACAGTTGAAGCGGATGCTGCAGCTGGTGGAGCAGGTGATACTGTGTTTGTAGATTTAGCTGGTGGACTTGGACCTTCTACTGCACTATAAGTACCAGCAGAATCTCGACGGCAGATCCTTTTCAGTTTCACCCAACGAGTAACAGCACTCCCTACTATATTATTTTCCTTGCTCTTTTTTGGCTTTGCCATGTCAAGCTGTACCCACAACACATAAGAATAAAATCACTCTTCAGAACTCATTGATGCATGATACAGACAAGCAATACTTTGATGTAAGACAACCATATGAGGATGGAATATGTAAGAAAAACAGGACGACATGACATATTCACAGCTACGATGTGCAAACTAAGCAGAAGGATTTTCAAGAAAATAGAAGTAATGCAAGCTAGACACCATATGAAAGATGCAACCAATATTACTCTGCCAAGTTAAAAGTGTCTTGTCATAAGTGGCAATTCTAAAAATTAGAAGTAGTACAACGTAGAAATCAATGCAAGATGCAACCACTATCAAACTGCCATGTTAAAAGTGTCCAATCATGAGTGTCTGATGCGGGATACACAATAGCAGTACTTTTATGTAAGAACATGGTATGATAGATAGATGCAGTGTATTCTAGACAAAGAAAGCCATGTCATATGCACATGTATAATGTATAAACTTAGCAGGTGCAATTTAATCAAAATAGAATAAGTACAGGCTAGACAACATATGCAACATGAAACCAATTATCACACTATCAACTTAGAGCAAGCACCTGCGATGGTGGAGTACGGGAGATGAACTCATCATGTAGACTTGGGACTTCAACTTCATTAGCAGTAGTAGTGGCAAATTTAGAGAGTCTCTGTTTGCGTTGGTGCGGAGGACCACCAACATCCCCTAATTTACTCTTTTCCTTCCTATTTTCTGATATTGCCTTATGAAGTCAAAACCACAAGAAGATGAATAAAATTAGCTCTGCATAACTGGCTGATGCATGATACAGACGAACACTACTTTGATGTAAGGCAAGCGCAGGATAGGAGGATGAAATATATACAAAAAAAGACAGCGTTTCATATTCACACGTACAATAGGAGGATGGAATATGTATGAAAAAACAATAAGTGGAAGGCATTTCAACAAAATTAGAAGAAGTGAAAGCTAGGCACCATATGAACATGCAACCAATATCACTCTATCAAGTAAAAAGTGTCTCGTCGTAAGTACCATTTCAAGAAATTAGAAGCAGTACAAGCAAGAAGACAATGCAAGATGCAACCTACATCACAGTCCCAACTTAAATGTGTCTTATGGGTAAGTGATCATTGCAGGTATAAGTTGTAAGCTATGCAGATGCAATTCAACATAATCAGAAACAATACAAACTAGACATCATACCGAAAATGCAACCACATATAACAGTTCCAAGTAAGAGCAAGCACCTGCGATGGTGGAGTAGGGGAGATGTGCTCATCATGTACACGTATGTTCTAGAAATAGGAACACGTGTCATATTCACGGGCATTATGTGTACAGTAAGCAGATGCAATTCAAGTTAGAAGCAATACAAGCTAGACATCATACGCAACATGCAACCACATATAATAGTGCCAAGTTAGAGAAAGCACTTGTGATGGTGGAGTAGGCGATATGAGCTCATCATCTACACAGCTACGTTGACTGTCCAACCTTGTGTTGTCTTGCGAATCTTGTTGGGAGGATGGCGGTGTAGAATCTATAGAGACCCCCTATTTGAGTTGCTCCGAAGGACCACCATCATCCACTGTCGGACTATTTCCTTCAGATGTAATGATTTTGCATTGTGAAGTCAAACCGATAAGAAAAAGGAATAAAATTTGCTCTTCAGAACTCATTAATGCATGATACTGACGAACACTACTCGGATGAAAGGCAAACACATGATGCGAGGATGGAATATGTATGAAAAACGGGATGGCGTGACATATTCGCACCTATGATGTGGTAACTAAGCAGAAGACATTTCAACAAATTAGAAGCACTACAAGCTAGACACCATATGAAAGATGCAACCAATATCACTCTCCCAAGTTCAAACTGTATGGCGTTTCAACAAATTAGAAGCAGTAGATGCTAGAAATAATATGCAAGACACAACCAATATCACAGTGGCGACTTAAAGGTGCCTTATCATTAGTGACTGAAGCGGGATATGTAAGAACAGTAGTCTGATGTAGAAATAGGAATACATGTCATATTCACAGGCATTATGTGTAAAGTAAGCAAATGCAATTCAACAAAGTTAGAAGCAATACAAGCTAGA
>NW_025226854.1:0-4096 GCF_018294505.1 Triticum aestivum | reverse complement strand
GAGTCCAATTGACGTGCCAATTTTTGATGATTTTTTATGGACCAAAAGAAGCCCCTGGAGTAAAAGAGTTGGGCCAGAAGAGTCCCAAGCCGTCCACGAGGGTGGGGGCATGCCCTACCCCCCTGGGCGTGTGCCCCTATCTCGTGGACGACTCGGAGACCCCCCATACTTGAGACCTACGCCAAAATTCCTATAAATACATAAACCCCCAGAAAGAAACCTAGATCGGGAGTTCCGCCGCCGCAAGCCTATGTAGCCACGAAAAACCAATCGGGACCCTGTTCCGACACCCTACCGAAGGGGGGATCCCTCACCGGTGTTGATCTTCATCATCCCGACGCTCTCTATGACGGGGAGGGAGTAGTTCACCCTCGGGGCTGAGGGTATGTACCAGTAGCTATGTGTTTGATCTCTCTCTCTCTCTCTCTCTCTCGTGTTCTTGATTTGGCACGATCTTGATGTATCGCGAGCTTTGCTATTATAGTTGGATCTTATGATGTTTCTCCCCCTCTACTCTCTTGTAATGGATTGAGTTTTCCCTTTGAAGTTATCTTATCGGATTGAGTCTTTAAGGATTTGGGAAGACTTGATGTATGTCTTGCAAGGGATACCCGTGGTGACAATGGGGTATTCTATTGATTCACTTGATGTATGGTTTGGTGATCTAACTTGCGGGTTCCGTGACCTTGGGAATCTATGCATAGGGGTTGGCACACGTTTTCGTCTTGACTCTCCGGTAGAAACTTTGGGGCACTCTTTGAAGTACTTTGTGTTGGTTGAATAGATGAATCTGCGATTGTGTGATGCATATCGTATAATCATACCATGGATACTTGAGGTGACATTGGAGTATCTAGGTGACATTAGGGTTTTGGTTGATTTGTGTCTTAAGGTGTTATTCTAGTACGAACTCTATGATAGATCGAACGGAAAAAGTAGCTTCATGTTATTTTACTACGGACTCTTGAATAGATCGATCAGAAAGGATAACTTTGAGGTGGTTTCGTACCCTACAATAATCTCTTCGTTTGTTCTCCGCTATTAGTGACTTTGGTGTGACTCTTTGTTGCATGTCGAGGGATAGTTATATGATCCAGTTATGTTATTATTGTTGAGAGAACTTGCAGTAGTGAAAGTATGAACCCTGGGCCTTGTTTCGACGCATTGCAATATTGTTTACGCGCACGTTTTACCACTTGTTACCTTGATGTTTAATATTTTCAGATTACAAGTACTCATATCTACCATCCATATTGCACTTGTATCACCATCTCTTCGCCGAACTAGTGCACCTATACAATTTACCATTGTATTGGGTGTGTTGGGGACACACGAGACTCTTTGTTATTTGGTTGCAGGGTTGTTTGAGAGAGACAATCTTCATCCTACGCCTCCCACAAATTAATAAACCTTAGGTCATCCACTCAAAGGAAATTTTCTACTGTCCTACAAACCACTGCACTTGGAGGCCCAACAACGTCTACAAGAAGAAGGTTGCGTTGTAGACATCAAGCTCTTTTCTTGCACCATTGTCGGGGAGGTGAGTGCATGAAGGTATATCTTTAGGTCTTGCAATCGAATCTTTTAGTTTCTTGTTTTATCACTAGTTTAGCTTATAAAATAAAACTACAAGAAAAATGGAATAAAGGTTGCCTCATATGCTTCATCTTTTTAATGTATTTCGTGAAAATGATGCGAAGGAAAATTGTGCTCAAGTACTAGAAGAAGAATTACATAGAATGCTTGGCATAAAATATGTGAATGATAAGCATGATTGCAATTTTGTTAGTATGAATTCTTTGAATACCCATGATGCTAATAATATTCAAAGCCACAAGCTTGGGGATGCTATGTTTGATGAAGATGATATTTTTTGTCTGCCAAGTTTTGATGAGAATATTTATTATGATGAAAGCATGCCTCCTATTTATGATGATTATATTGATGAAAGTGGGTTTGGAAGAGTGTCAACTTTAGGAAGTAATGATCCTATTTTGGAGGATGTTGAATATTATTGTGATAATTATGAAAGTGGATTTGGAGAGGTCGTGACTTTATTTAGTGATGAATCCACTTTTTCGGAAGAGGTTCCAATTGATTATGAGAACAAAGTTGCTATCTATGATGGTTATGTTATGACATGTATGCTATTAAGAATAACAATAACCATGAAACTTGTTATCATTATTTTAGTTTTCAATTGGATTATGCCTCACATGATAATTATTTTGTTGAGTTTGCTCCCACTACTATTCATGAGAAGAAATTTGCTTATGTGGTGAGTAGTAAATTTTCTATGCTTGTAGATCATGAAAAGAATGCTTTATGTGATGGTTATATTGTTGAATTCATTCATGATGCTACTGAAAATTATTATGAGGGAGGAATATATGCTTGTAGGAATTGCAATAATATCAAGTTTCCTCTCTATCTGCTTAAAATTTTGAATTTATGCTTGTTTTGCTTTCCTATGCTAGTTGATTCTTGTTCCCATAAATTGTTTGCTCACAAAATCCCTATGCATAGGAAGTGGGTTAGACTTAAATGTGCTAGTCATATTCTTCATGATGCTCTCTTTATGTTTCAATTCTTATCTTTTATGTGAGCATCATTGTCATCATCATTCCTAGCTAAAAGGCATTAAAGAAAGTGCTTGTTGGGAGACAACGCAATATTTACATTTACTGTTTTTGCGTGTTCACATGATTATGATACTGTAGTAATCATGTTTTATAGCTTTTGTTTCAATAAAGTGCCAAGTAAGACCTTTAGGATAGCTTACGGTGATAGTTGTGTTGATCCTGCTGAAAATCAGAAAATTTTGCACCCAGTAAATTAGTTTTGATAATTCACAGAAACGTGCTTTTGATTTGACTCTTTTTGGTAGAATTTTTGGAGTTACAAAAGTATTCGAGAGTTACAGATTACTACAAACTGTTCTGTTTTCGACAGATTATGTTTTCTTGTGTTGTTTGCTTATTTTGATGAATCTATGAGTAGTATCGGAGGGTATGAACCATAGAGAAGTTGGAATACAGTAGATATTACACCAATATGAATTTAGAATGAGTTCACAACAGTACCGAAGTGGTGGTTTATTTTCTTATACTAACGGAGCTTATGAGTTTTCTATTGAGTTTTGTGTTGTGAAGTTTTCAAGTTTTGGGTAAAGATTCGATGGACTACGGAATAAGGAGTGGCAAGAGCCTAAGCGTGGGGATACCCAAGGCACCCCAAGGTAATATTCAAGGACAACCAAGAGCCTAAGCTTGGGGATGCCTCGGAAGGCATCCCCTCTTTCGTCTTTGTTCATCGGTAACTTTACTTGGAGCTATATTTTTATTCACCACATGATATGTGTTTTGCTTGGAGCATCATTTTGTTTTATTTTGTTTTGCTTGCTGTTTGAATAGTATCCCAAGATCTGAAATTCTTAAATGTTAGAGAGTCTTCACATAGTTGCATAATTATTCGATTACTCATTGATCTTCACTTATATCTTTCGGAGTAGTTTGTCATTTGCTCTAGTGCTTCACTTATATCTTTTTAGAGCATGGTGGTGGTTTTATTTTATATAAATTATTGATCTCTCATGCTTCACTTATATTATTTCGAGAGTCTTTAAAACAACATGGTAATCTGCTTTGGCTATAAAATTAGTCCTAATATGATAGGCATTCAAGATGGGTATAATAAAAACTTTGATATAAAGTGCATTGAATACTAAGAGAAGTTTGATTCCTTATGATTGTTTTGAGATATGAAGATGGTGATATTAAAGTCATGCTAGTGGAGTAGTTGTGAATTTTAGGAATACTTGTGTTAAATGTTTGTGATTCCCGTAGCATGCACGTATGGTGAACCGTTATGTGATAAAGTTGGAGCATGATTTATTTATTGATTGTCTTCCTTATGTGTGGAGGTCGGGATCGCGCGATGGTTAACTCGTACCAACCCTTCCCCTAGGAGCATGCATGTAGTACTTTGTTTTGATAACTTGTAGTTTTTTGCAATAAGTATGTGAGTTCTTCATGACTAATGTTGAGTCCATGGATTATACACACTCTCACCCTTCGACCATTGCTAGCCTCTCTTG
>NW_025226853.1:0-4101 GCF_018294505.1 Triticum aestivum | reverse complement strand
AGTATAGTTGGGCCATATGTAGCCCGACCTTAGTAACGGCTTGTTAAGCGCCCATGAAATCAGATGGGCCCACCTGTTGCCCGCTTTGATGTCGGCCTGTTAATGACCCGGGCGGTAATAGGGCCGACCATTAACTTTTGGCCTGGGAATGGCCCATTAACTTAATGGACCCACTAAAGTTCGTACATGTCTTTAGGCCCAATTAGATAATTTGAGCCCATTACGACGAGCAATTATGCACAGGACCAAAACCGATCAAGCAAAGGTATGGCATACATGGAAAAACGTTGCACATCCAGCATATATTACAGGAAATTACATCCACTAGGCAATCAAAGATTGATGCCAGTGCAAATAAATGAACAGAACCTAACAATCTACAACGTCACAATCTGCAACCTTAGCGCGGATGATGCCCATAAGCATGTGGGCAACTTCTTGCTGCTTTGCTACACTATCTCTGAAAACATTGATCAGTTGTTGTTGCGCACGAATGTGCATCTCTGATTCCTCCACCATTTCCATCATTGCTTCAGCCATTAATTGGTTCACAAACATACATTTTTTCCATTGCATTCGAGACAGAGGAAACTGAATAGATTCAGATGGCGGTTTTGGCAGGTTTGTATTATTGATAGTGGAGAGTGTCTTGACCACTGCATCATAACATAAATTAGGAGGGGAACCGAACAGATTAATCAAGAGTTATTGCCATATTACCTAGCCTAGATTTATTGGAAAGAAACAATGGGGCCGCCTTGCTGTTTTCAGAGTTAGTCTTCTTATCTTCAGCAGCCTGCACCAAATTAACACACTAGCATTGCTATCATTGGCTAGGTCGGATAATAGGAAAGCAACATTGACGCAACGAATGTTTGGGCAACCAGACCACACCAACCTACACCAAATTAACACAATACGGCACAGCTATCATCAGCCAGGTAAGGTAATACGAAAGCAACATTGACACAATGAATGAATGAATGGGCAACCAGAGCATCACTACTATTCAGTAATGTGCATGATATGAGATAGTAAACTCATGCAGCTCACTATGCAAAACTATGAGGCAGTTTTCCTTACAAAGATCACCATTGTCGCCTTTAATTATACATTTTGCTACAACTAAATTTAGATCAGATAAAGTTTGGATTCATGCCGATTAACAAAATACATGCTGATGTAAAAATATAGTGATATTCAACAGGTACGTACATCAGCATTGGAGCAGAGAGAATTCCCACAAGATAGTTTCCTCGAATACGATCCCAGTGCAGAAAGTCTTCTATCATTTAGGCTTATTTTCTAAAAGAGAGATGGGTAAGGAACATGTTGAAAATATGATCAGAATGCTATAAATTTTCATGATGCGAGGATACGCACATGCTTCTTAGAATGGAGTTGACATATTGTTGCTGGACTGGAGCGGACTAGTTCTTTGGCCACTGGAATCTGCTTATTATCAATGGGAGTTAGGTTTCTTTGTCCTGGAGCAGTATCTATGAAAACTGGAGTTGGTTTATTATCTCCTGGCATTTGGATCTTTTGCAAAGACCTGGTTTGTAACCCTTCAGATTCTAACATAGATGTCTTCCCCTTGCATGCCTTATATAGAAGAATGGTGCTTCAATTATAAAACATGCTACAACAGAGATGGAATACGTACTGAAGAATAGAAAGGCATGACATATTGACATGTATTCCCTCCATCCGGAAATAAATGGATGGGTCTAGGCGTATTTCAGTTCTAGATACATCCAGTTTTATCCATTTCTGCGACATGTAATCCGGACGAAGGGAGTATGATGTAAGAGCTAGGGATACGACAGGACAACAGTGTAAAAAACAGTACTTGAATGTAAAACTGTATGCTAGCGGAATACATACAGAAAAACACTAAGGCAACATATGCCTGTATGATTGGGAAACTAAGATGGCATGGCAAGACACCACTAGAACAACACTTCAATGTAAAAAAACATGGTATGGTAGACAGATGAAGTACATACTGATGAATAACAATGCATAACATATTGAGAAGCATGATGCCAAACTAAGCAAATGGCATTGTGATAGAGTAGAATGACAGTACTTGAATTTGAAAACATGTTATCATGAATGGAATAGGTACTGAAAAATAGGAAGGCATGCCATATTTACATGCATGATCAGCAGGCTAAGCACAAGGCATTGCAACAGAGTAGATGCACTCCAGGACATTATATGCATGTCGTACCCATATCAAGGGCCAAGTTAGAGCAAGGACCTTATGGGGTGAATAGGATTTATCATCTTTCTGCAGGTCTTGTGAAGAACTGCATTTACATGTTCCATCATATTTGGTATCATTGACGTCAAGTTTGTTGGCCATTAGATTGCTCCATGAGGTTCTTGTGGATAAATCAGTGTGTGCAATTATATCTGACATGCATGGAAGACAACTAGTAGTTAGATTTATGTAATGAGCTCCTGTAGGAGACGACATAAATAGTAGGACTGGGGTTAAGCAGCAACAGGTCTCAAAAACTAAAGGGAGAACACAGATGAAAGATACAGAATATGTATCGTTTGTACTCGAGATCAACTAGATGCCACACAGAAGTATTAAGGAACAACATAGGTTATACTAGAAGTGGTATAATACTATAATCACCAGCCTGTGGGATAGCATTGGCTGATGGATGATAACTATGGAATAGCGTTACCTAAAGAACAAGTCTCTTAGCTGAACTATGAACAACATTAACTCCTGGACAAGACCCATAAGAGATCAGCATGAATATACAGTGAAATGTGATCATCTATTTTCAATGCTTAGATGAATAACAAAGCCATAAATGTTACACACAAGTAAGATGAGGGTACAACCTATCTGGCCGCCATCCATAGGAGTGAGCATCATGTGTTGACTTGTGGATGGCCCTGCAGTTGTTGTGGATTTCCATGTCGGGCACGCGCAGGGAACTGTTGAGTGGGGATTGTGGATCCCTTCTGGTGCATGCTTCCCTTGTTGGAGCAGCTGTGGTGAGTCTGAAGACGATGTGGCTGAAGATGCAGAAAACGCATAATGTTAAGAACGACACATCTCTCTGATCTTAAGAAATACCCTAAGAGATCAACAACAAGGTACGAGAGTGGTCACATGTCTGCTGACTGAAGACTAAATTTGGGTCACATGATTTTATTTTATTTTGGTACTGTCCGATCTACGCCGGATGGCTTGATGGCCGTCTTGTGCCTCCCAGTTGACACTGTTCGGAATCTTCCCCGAAGAGCCAGCAACCACTGGCAGAGTAGCCTGCCTCTGTTGTCCGTGGCCCCGACCAAAACCCTGCTCCCCGCCCCACTGCACTACCGTGGTTGCACCGCCCCCGGGCCAACCCACAAAGACTCTTCGTCATCCAAATCCAGCGACGGCAGTACCTTCAACCCATGCAACTCTAAGATAGCCAACTAAGCATTGCTTCCGCGGCAAACTTGCGCCCCCTCACCCTTACGTTAGACACCAGCCAACCGGCAGCTTAGGAGCTCCACTGGCTCGAGGGGTGCTGCTTCCCATTGGGAATCGATCGGCCCAGAATAAAATTTCAGACAACTAACGCCTAAATAAAGTGATTTGAGATGAGGGTGCGACCTATCTAGTGGCCCGGTGAAGTAGGCAGCTCGAGCTGCCTAGTCGGTGAGGCCGGCGCGGTTGCGGTGGCTACCGGCGGCAGGGAAGTAGAGATGTCACGATGATCGAGGCTACGGGGAAGCAGTGCCGGGGCTCTAGATGGGTCCAAAGTTGGAGCCACTCCGGTGTCGTGAACAACGGCGGGGGCGAGTCAGCTCCGGTACGGTTCATGCGACCGTCGTCGAGGCAGCTCCGGCAGCACCGAGTAAGAGGCACATGGCCTAGTGCACGACTGCAAGTGGACATCCGTCTCCGGGTTTAGAGAGGAGGGCGGCTGTGAATTTGGTGCGGTGGGGGCGCCATGGAGGAGGGGCTGAGGTTTTGCGGCTCGGGAGAAGGGAGCTTCCGGGGAGAAGGTGATTTATCGCCCACGAGGTATGAATGGGGAATTAGGAGGGGGAACCATGTCTTACGGACGCATTTGTCTG
>NW_025226852.1:0-4102 GCF_018294505.1 Triticum aestivum | reverse complement strand
GTAAAGATGCAAATAAAAGTAGATTGAAAGCTTATATGATAAAAGATAGACCCGGGGGCCATAGGTTTCACTAGTGGCTTCTCTCAAGATAGCATAAGTATTACGGTGGGTGAACAAATTACTGTCGAGCAATTGATAGAAAAGCAAATAATTATGAGATTATCTAGGCATGATCATGTATATAGGCATCACGTCCGCGACAAGTAGACCGACTCCTGCCTGCATCTACTACTACTACTCCACACATCGACCGCTATCTAGCATGCATCTAGAGTGTTAAGTTCATAAGAACAGAGTAACGCATTAAGAAAGATGACATAATGTAGAGGGATAAACTCAAGCAATATGATATAAACCCCATCTTTTTATCCTCGATGGCAACAATACAATAGGTGCCTTGCAACCCTTTCTGTCACTGGGTAAGGACACCGCAAGATTGAACCCAAAGCAAAGCACTTCTCCCATTGCAAGAAAGATCAATCTAGTACGCCAAACCAAACTGATAATTCGAAGAGACTTGCAAAGATAACTCAATCATACATAAAAGAATTCAGAGAAGATTCAAATATTTCTCATAGATAAACTTGATCATAAACCCACAATTCATCGGATCTGGACAAACACACTGCAAAAAGAGTTTACATCAAATAGATCTCCACAAGAGAGGGGGAGAACATGGTATTGTGATCCAAAAAGAGAGAAGAAGCCATCTAGCTAATAACTATGGACCCGAAGGTCTTTGGTAAACTACTCACAACTCATCGGAGGGGCTGTGGTGTTGATGTAGAAGCCCACCGTGGTCGATTCCCCCTCCGGCGGAGCGCCGGCGAAGGCTCCAAGATGGGATCTCACGGATACATAAGGTTACGGCGGAGGAAATTGTTTTTCGTTGGCTCCCTAGATGTTTTCGGGGTACGTGGGTATATATAGGAGGAAGAAGTACGTCGGTGTCTGCTCGTGGGGCCCAGGAGACAGGGGCGCGCCCAGGAGGGGTGGCCGCGCCCTCCTATCTCCTGGCCGCCTCGTTTGCTTCTTGACTTGCACTCCAAATTCTCCGGATCACGTTCGTTCCAAAAATCACGCTCCCAAAGGTTTCATTCCGTTTGGACTCCGTTTGATATTCGTTTTCTTCGAAATACTGAAATAGGCCAAAAAACAGCAATACGGGCTGGGCCTCCGGTTAGTAGGTTAGTCCCAAAAATAATATAAATATGTAAAATAAAGCCCATAAACATCCAAAAGGGTTAATATAATAGCATGGAACAATCAAAAGTTATAGATACGTTGGAGACGTATCAATAACACATGATATATGTCTTGCATATGAATACCGGTGGTGACAATGGGGTATTATTTTGATTCACTTGATATATGATATGGCACTCAACTTGCAGATTCCCGAGGTGACTTTGGGGTAATCTATGCGTAGGGGTTGATGCACGTTTTTATTATCTTTTCAACGATAGAAACTTTGGGGTCTCCTTGTAGTTCTTTGTGTGGATTGAGTATTATGAATCTGAAATTGTTTGATACATATCGTATAATTAACTCACGGGTACTCGCGGTGATATTGGGGTATCTAGGTGACATTAGAGTTTGTTGATATGTATCATATGATTTTATTTTAGTATGAACTCTTGATTAGATCGATTGGAAAGAATAGCTTGCTGTTATTTTAGTATGAACTCTAGGATAGATTGATCGGAAAGAATAGCTTTGAGGTGGTTTCGTACCCTACAAACAATTTCTATCTTTTGTTGTCTGCTAATAGTAACTCCGGAGTGATTCTTTATTGCACTTTGAGGGATAATCATATGATCCAACAATGTTAGCATTCTTGATTGATTGCACTAGTGACAATATGCACCCTAGGCCTCATTTTCCATTATTGCAATACGTTTGTGCTCCGTTTTATCATTTACTACCGTGCTGTTTTTTATTGTTCGCACTACAAAAACTCATATCTACTATCCATACTACACTTTTATCACCATCTCTTCGCCGAACTAGTGCACCTATACAATTTTCTATTGTATTGGGTGTGTCGGGGACTGAGGGAGTCCTAGATTAGGGGGTATCCGGACAGCCGGACTATATACTTTGGCCGGACTATTGGACCGTGAAGATACAAGACTCAAGACTTTGTCCCGTGTCCAGATGGGACTCTCCTTTGTGTGGAAGACAAGCTTGGCGATCCGGATATTGTATTTCCTTCTTTGTAACCGACTCCATGTAAACCCTAGCCCTCTCCGGTGTCTATATAAACCAGAGGGTTTAGTCCTTAGAGACAGAATCATAATCATCATAGGCAAGCTTCTAGGGTTTAGCCTCTACGATCTCGTGGTAGATCAACTCTTGTAACACTCATATCATCAATATCAATCAAGCAGGAAGTAGGGTTTTACCTCCATCAAGAGGGCCCAAACCTGGGTAAAACATCGTGTCCCTTGCCTCCTATTACCATTAGCCTTAGATGCATAGATCGGGAACCCCTACCCGAGATCCACCGGTTTTGACACCGACATTGGTGCTTTCATTGAGAGTTCCTATGTGTCGTCGCTGCAAGGCTTGATGGCTCCTTCAATCATCAACAACAACCTGGTCCAGGATGAGACTTTACTCCCCGGACAGATCTTCGTGTTCGGCGGCTTCGCACTGCGAGCCAATTCGCTTGGCCATCTGGAGCAGATCGACAGCTACGCCCCTGGCCATCAGGTCAGGTTCGGAAACTCAAAGCACACGGCCGATACCCGCGGAGACTTGATTTTCGACAGATTCGGGCCTACGCCAAGAGCACCAAACAGTCACGACGAGCACGGCTTAGACCTGCTGTCTGACAATACTCGGGATATCACGCCTACAGGAGCTCTGGACCTAAATCCGGGGCAAATTGCATCGTCCGAGGATGGGTGGATGGAACCCGCCCCGGAGGCCGCACACCCATCGGCGGTAGAGCCGAGCACTGGCTTCACCCCCAAGGAAGCCTGTGTCACCGGACCCCCAGACTCGTGTCCGGCTGTAGGTTCCAGTCCGCGCACCCCCGAGCCTGCCGACTCTGGATAGGCTCCGATAATGGAGTTTACCGCTGCGGATATCTTCTAGTACTCGCCCTTTGGCGACATGCTGAACTCATTAAAGTCTCTCTCTTTGTCAGGAGACTCTTGGCCGAACTATGTCCGGCTCAAGGGGGAAGAAGGCGACGAAGAAATCTGTTGCCCACCCACCACCCACTTCATAGCCACTATCGACGATGTATCAGACATGCTTGACTTCGACCCCGATGATACTAACGGTATGGACGTCGGCGCAGGAGATGATTCAGAACAAATGGGGCATTGTACTGCCACCTCGTCATACGATATATATATATACATGGTGGAAACGCTTAAGGAGGATGACAGCGACAAACCGGAGGATAAAACCCCCGGATAAAAGCCAAAACGACGGCGCAGACGCCACTCCAAGTCCAGCAACAGTAAAAATAGCGATAACAGCGCTAGAAAGATCGACACCCCAGTCAACTCCAAAGGAAACAACGACCATATGGACCCAACAACGGAGCAGGATGAGCCAGGTCACGCCGAACACTGCTCGGAGCAGACGCCCGATCACAATGATCCCGAGGGACGAACTCATCAAACCGCCCCGGGACAAGATCACAGTTTGGATGACGATGCATTCATCATCCCGGAAACACGCTTGAAATGAGATAACCTCCACAGGAGGCTTATGGCCATTGCGAGAAGTCTAAAGAAGCAGAAGCAAAGGCTTAAGTACGCACAGGAAACGCTCAATCGCAGATGGAATAAAGTGCTAGACACTAAAGAAAAGTACGGCGATGATTGCCACACAAAGAGCTATCCAAAACGCAAGCTGCTGCCAGAATTCGATGACGAGGCCGTTCTGCCGAAGAACAATACGGCCAGGAGGCTGGACAAACCACTTCGTAACCGCAATAGAGCAGCTACCGACGTTGCACACAATTTATGTGAGCTCCTGGATAAAAAGGCCGGCGCGGCCAGGTCCATCTACAAATCTAAAGGACACGCCCCGGCGCAGGACTTTAGTCACCAAAACGATCAGACCGATCGGATACCAGTTC
>NW_025226851.1:0-4134 GCF_018294505.1 Triticum aestivum | reverse complement strand
GGGGAGCGGGGAACGGCAGCGGAGCTGCGGGCCGGGCGCGGAGGCGCGGGCTCGCGCGGGCCCGATCCGATTACCGCGGGCCGCGCGGAGGAGAGGGACGGTGGCGGGCCACGTGGCAGTGCGCCACTAGCTGCGGGCGGCGGTGGGGAGACGTGTCGCGTGGGGATTGGACGGAGCGAGGTGTCCGGCGGACATGTCCGGCGCGGATGGACTTGTCCGGCGGCGTGGTGGGGAAGGGGCTAGGGTTTGGACTGCGAAAATGGACGGGGGATGCCTTTTTATAGGTAGAAGGAGTTAGGAGAGTCCAAATGAGGAGCAGATTTCGGCCACGCGATCGTGATCGAGTGACCGAGAGCATGGAGGGGAGTTAGATGGGTTTTGGGCCAGCTTGGAAGGGGGGGTTAGGCTGCAAAGAGAAAGGGGGCTTCGGGCTACGCGGTTAACCGTTGGAGTATCAAACTACCTCCAAATGGCACGAAACTTGACAGGCGGTCTACCGGTGGTATACCAAGGCCGCTTGGAAAACTTTAGGCCATTCCGATAAAGTTTAACACCCGCTCACAATGAGAGACGAAAAAGGGGACGCCGGAGGGCATAGGAGTGCCGGATCGCAAAACGGACAATGGGGAAAAGGCTCGGACGCATGAGACGAACACGTATGCAAAATGAGATGCACATGATGACATGATAAAATGCAACACGCAAACAAATGACATGGCAACAACGGCAAATAACTGGCAGACACCTGGCGCATCGGATTCGGGGCGTTACATTGCTTCTTTCTCAGAACCGTGCGACCATTGAACCTTGAGAAACTTGATATTATGACGTCGAGTGGTACGCTCGGCTTGATCGAGGATATGAACGGGGTACTCTCGATACGTGAGATTTTCTTGAAGATCAAGCGTTTCGTGGTCCACTTCATGGATAGGATCCAAGAAGCAATGCCTGAGTTGAGAAACATGGAAGACATCGTGGAGTCTGGAGAGATGGGGAGGTAGTTCCAATTGGTAGGGAACTTCCCATCGTTTGGTGAGAATGCAAAAGGGTCCAATGTAGCGAGGAGCCAATTTGCCTTTGATACCGAAATGATGGGTTCCCTTTAGAGGAGTAACCCGAAGGTAAGCCTTCTCGTCAACCTCAAAAGTCATAGCCTTATGTTTTTGGTCATATTGGCTCTTTTGACGAGATTGGGCTGTTTTCAACTTTTCATGAACGATGCGAACTTGATCTTCTGGTTCCTGGATCATATCCGGGCCAAAGAATTGTCTTTCCCCGGTTTCTGACCAGTTAAGAGGCGTTCGACACCTTCGTCCATAGAGAACTTCAAAAGGAGCTTTACCCAAGCTGGATTGATAGCTGTTGTTATAAGCAAATTCGGCAAATGGAAGGCATTTCTCTCAATCCATCCCGAATGAGATAACAGAACCTTGAAGCATGTCTTCTAGAATCTGGTTGACGCGTTCTACTTGACCACTTGAATGAGGGTCAAAGGCGGTGCTAAAGGAAAGGCGGGTTCCCATAGAATTTCGGAAACTTTCCCAAAATCGAGAGGTGAAGAGACTTCCTCGATCTGAGTTAATTTCTAGTGCAACACCATGGAGGGACACTATTTGGGAGATATACAAGTCTGCTAGCTGACTAGCCGTTATACTCTCGCGAACAGGCAAGAAATGTGCCACTTCGGAAAGACGGTCGACAACGACAAGGATAGCATTATTCCCTTTCTTGGTCCTGGGAAAACCGGTGATGAAGTCCATCCCAATTTTATCCCATTTCCTTTCAGGAATAGCTAAAGGTTGAAGGGTGCCAGCAGGCCGTTGATGCTCTGCTTTAACACGACGGCAGACGTCATAATTAGCAACAAATTGAGCAATGTCTCTCTTCATCCTAGTCCACCAGAACCTCTGACGTAGGTCCTGATACATTTTGGTGCTACCGGGATGAATGGTGAGAGGAGATTCATGAGCCTCCTTAAGGATCAACTATTGTAGTTGCCGCTTCTTATGAACCACTATGCGGTTTCTGAAGTACACGACACCCTGATCATTCTCGGAGAAACATGTAGCAACTCCGCTAGCCATGTTCTCCTTGATCCGAGATATCCCCTTGTCATACCGCTGGGCGGTATATGATTCGTAAGGGTAGGTTTCGCCACCAAGGTGGAAAGGAATACTTGAGGGACGATGTGAAGGTTAAGCTTCCGAAATTCCTCATGGAGAAGTGGTTGACTTTGTTGTAACATCAGGTTGTTACAATAAGATTTATGACTTAGTGCATCAGCCATGACATTGGCTTTTCCTGGGGTGTAAGTTATCCCTAATTCGAAATATGTGATCAACTCGACCCAACGTCTTTTCCTGAGATTCAAATCCGGTTGGGTGAATATATACTTCAGACTTTGGTGATCGATGAAGATTGCACAACGATTACCGAGGAGGTAATGTCGCCAGGTTTTGAGTGCATGGACTACAGCTGCAAGCTCTAGATCATGAGTAGGATAATTTTCCTCATATGGGTGCAATTGCCGTGAAGCATAAGCAATTACGTGTCGATCTTGCATGAGAATGCAACCTAGTCCATGTCGCAAGGCGTCGCAATAGATAATGAAGTCCTTGGAAAAGTCTGGTGGTACCGTACGGGAGCAGAAGTCAAGCGTCTTTTCAGTACCTGAAAACTGTGCTCGCATTGTGGGGTCCACTCGAACTTTTTATATTTCTTGAGGAGTTCAGTTAGAGGTTTAGCAACTTTGGAGAAGTTCTCGACAAAGCGGCGACAATAGCTCACTAAGCCAAGGAAACTCCGAACTTGCTTGACCGATTCAGGTGGATTCCAATTAAGAACGGCTTGAACTCGCTCGGGATTGACAGCAATACCCTTACCAGAGATTACATGTCCTAGATAGGTCACCTCTGGCAACCAAAATTCACATTTAGAAAATTTGGCATAAAGACGATGCTCTCAAAGTTTCATCAACACTAGTCTTAGATGTTTGGCATGTTCTTCGTCATTCTTGGAGTAGATGAGTATATCATCGAGCTAAACCACGACGAATTTATCCAAGTACTCCATGAAGATTGAGTTCATTAACCGAGAGAAGGTGGCGGGGGCATTGGTTAAACCGAAGGACATGACGGTGTTCTCGTATTGGACGTAACGAGTAATGAAGGTTGTTTTGGGAATGTCCCCATTCTTGATTTTGATTTGATGGTAGCCCAACCTCAAATCCATCTTAGAGAAGACTGAGGATCCAGCGAGCTGATCATACATGTCATTGATCCTTGGGAGCGGATACTTGTTCTTTATTGCGACCAAGTTGACGGGTCGATATTCTACAACCATCCGATCCGTACCATCCTTCTTCTTGAAGAAGAGGACGGGGCAAGCCCATGGAGATAAACTAGGATGGATGAAACCCTTTTTCAAGGACTCATCGAGTTGCTTCTTAAGCTCGGCTAGTTCTAGTGGTGCCATCTTATAGGGTCTTTCTAGAAATTGGGACAATTCCTGGAATGAGATCTATCACAAACTTGACATCTCTGTCAGGTGGAACACCTGGCAATTCTTGTGGAAAGACATCCGGAAAGTAACAGACTACCGGAACGTCTTAGAAGTCTGGCAAAGGACTGGCATTAAGAGAGTATAGTTGTCGCTTAGCTACTCGGGTCAAGACATTGACTATCTCGCCCAATGGATGGGTAAGTTGAATAGTCCTAGAGAAGCAATCAATTTTGGCATGATGGACTGACATCCAGTCCATACCCAAAATGATAATAATATCCGAGGAATAGAGAGCTATCAATGATGCAAGAAATACATGTCTATCAACTTGGATTTCATTCCCATGGCTTACTCTAGAGGTTGGCCATCTAGAACAAGGAGTAGAGATTTCCATGGTGGAAGGCATGTCACAGAATGTGGTGTTATGCAAACGAGCATAGTTTTCGGATATGAATGAATGGAATGCTCCATTATCGAAAAGAACAGATGCCGGGTGGCAGTTAACAAGGAGCATACCTAGAACGACATTGGGATCCTCCTGAGCCTCTTCAGCTGAGACACAGTTCACATGGCCACCTGCAGTGGTGGCCGGCTTGGCATATTTAACCATCCATGTTGGCTTGCCACGGCCAA
>NW_025226850.1:0-4151 GCF_018294505.1 Triticum aestivum | reverse complement strand
TAGGAGTTTTAGAGTTCCATAAGTATTCTAAACTTACAGATTGCTACAGACTGTTCTGTTTTTGACAGATTCTGTTTTTCGTGTGTTATTTGCTTATTTTGATGCATCTATGGCTAGTATCGGGGGGTATGAACCATAGAGAAGTTGGAATACAGTAGGTTTAACACCAATACAAATAAAGAATGACTTCATTACAATACCTTATGTGGTGGTTTTTCTTTCTTGCACTAACGGAGCTTATAAGATTTCCTGTTGAGTTTTGTGTTGTGAAGTTTCCAAGTTTTGGGTAAAGATTTGATGGACTATGGAATAAGGAGTATCAAGAGCCTAAGCTTGGGGATTCCCATGGAAACCCAAGGTATTGAAGGACAACCAAAATCCTAAGCTTGTGGATGCCCCGGAAGGCATCCCCTCTTTCGTCTTCGCCTATCGGTAACTTTACTTGGAGCTATATTTTTATTCGCCACATGATATGTGTTTTTCTTGGAGCGTCTTGTATGATATGAGTCTTTGCTTTGTAGTTTACCACAATCATACTTGCTTTACACACCTTTTGAGAGATACACACATGATTTGGAATTTATTAGAATACTCAATGTGCTTCACTTATATCTTTTGAGCTAGACAAGATTTGCTCTAGTGCTTCACTTATATCTTTTAGAGCACGGTGGTGGCTTTATTTTGTAGAAATTGTTGATCTCTCATGATTCACTTATATCATTTTGAGAGTATTTTATAACATCATGGTATTTGCTATAGTTATATATTTTGTCCTAGAATGATAAGCATCCAAGTTGGGTATAATAGAAACTATCATAGAAAGTGCATTGAACACTATGATCAATTTGATGCTTGATAATTGTTTTGAGATATAAAGGTGGTAATGTTAGAGCCATGATAGTTGGGTAATTATGAAATTGAGAAATACTTGTGTTGGAGTTGGCAAGTCCCGTAGCATGCATGTATGGTAAAAGTTGTGTGACAAATTTGTTGCATGGGGTGCTCTTTTAATTGTCTTCCTTATGTGTGGAGGTCGGGATCGCGTGATGGTTAACTCCTTTAAGCCTTCCCCTAGGAGCATGCGTAGTAATACTTTGCTTCGAGGGAAAGTAGACTTTTGCAATAAGTATATGATTTCTTTATGACTAATGTGAGTCCATGGATTATACACACTCTCACCCTTCCGCCATTGCTAGCCTCTATTATACCGCGCAACTTTCGCCGGTATCATGCACCCGTTATTTACCTTCCTCAAAACAGCCACCATACCTACCTATTATGGCATTTCCATAGCCATTCCGAGATATATTTCCATGCAACTTTCCACCATTCCGTTTATTATGACACGCCTCATCATTGTCATATTGCTCTTTGCATGATCATGTAGTTGACATCGTATTTGTGGCAAGGACACCTTCATAATTTTTCATACATGTCACTCTTGATTCATTGCATATCCCGGTACACCGCTAGAGGCATTCACGTAGAGTCATATTTTGTTCTAAGTATTGCGTTGTAATTTTTGAGTTGTAAATCAATAAAAGTGTGATGATCTTCATTATTAGAGCATTGTCCCAAGTGAGGAAAGGATGATGAAGACTATGATTCCCCCACAAGTCGGGATGAGACTTCGGACTTTATATAAATAACAGAGGCCAAAGAAGCCCATACAAAAAAAGAGAGGCCAAAGAAGCCCACAAAAAAAAGAAAAAGAAAAGAAAGAAGAGAAATGAGAGAAAAAGAGAGAAGGGACAATGCTACTATCTCTTTTCCACATGCTTCAAAGTAGCACCATGATATTCATGATAGAGAGTCTCCTATGTTGTCACTTTCATATACTAGTGGGAATTTTTCATTATAGAACTTGGCTTGTATATTCCAATGATGGGCTTCCTCAAAATGCCCTAGCTCTTCGTGAGCAAGCAAGTTGGATGCACACCCACTTAGTTTCTTTTGTTGAGCTTTCATATATTTATAGCTCTAGTGCATCCGTTGCATGGCAATCCCTACTCACTCACATTGATATCTATTAATGGGCATCTCCATGGCCTGTTAATATGCCTAGTTGATGTGAGACTATCTTCTCCTTTTTTTTGTCTTCACAACCACCACCCTATGGCACATATAGTGCTATGTCCATGGCTTGCGCTCATGTATTGCGTAAGAGTTGAAAAAGCTGAAGCGCGTTAAAAAGTATGAACCAATTGCTTGGCTGAAACCGAGGTTGTGAATGATGGAAGTATTTTGTGTAATGAAAATGAAGCATGGCCTAACTATATGATTTTGTAGGGATGAGCTTTCTTTGGCTATGCTATTTTGATAAGACATGATTACTTGTTAGTATGCTTGAAGTATTAGTATTTTTATGTTTTATGAACTTTTATCTTGAATCATTTGGATCTGAACAATCATGCCACAATAAAGAAAATTTGGTTTTTATCATTTACCTACTCGAGGACGAGCAGGAATTAAGCTCGGGGATGCTTGATACGTCTCCAATGTATCTATAATTTTTAATTGTTCCATGCTATTATGTTACCCGTTTTGGATGTTTATGGGCTTTACTTTACACTTTTATATCATTTTTGGGACTAACCTACTAACAGGAGGCCCAGCCGGAATTGCTGTTTTTTGCCTATTTCAGTGTTTCGAAGGAAATGAATATCAAACAGAGTCCAAACGGAATGAAACGTTCGGGAGCAATCTTTTGGGAACAAACGCAATCCAGGAGACTTACGAGGGTGCCCGGCACGCCCTAAGGGGGTGGGTGCGCCCCCACCCTCATGGGGCCCTCGTGGCTCCCCTGACCTACCTCCTTCGCCTATATATATCCACGTACCCCAAAAACATCCAGGAGCACCACGAAAAACTATTTACACCGCCGCAACCTTCTGTATCCGCGAGATCCCATCTTGGAGCCTTCGCCGGCGCTCCGCAGGAGGGGGAATCGACCATGGAGGGCCTCTATATCATCTCCAAGGCCTCTCCGTTGATTTGTGAGTAGTTTACCACAGACCTTTGGGTCCATAGTTATTAGCTAGATGGCTTCTTCTCTCTCTTTGAATTTCAATACAAAGTTCTCCTCGATCTTCTTGGAGATCTATTCGATGTAACTCTTTTTGCGGTGTGTTTCTCGAGATCCGATGAATTGTGGGTTGATGATCAAGTTTATCTATGAGAAATAATTGAATCTTCTCTGAATTGTTTGTTGCATGATTGGTTATCTTTGCAAGTCTCTTCGAATTATCAGTTTGGTTTGGCCTACTAAATTGATCTTTTTTGCAATGGGAGAAGTGCTTAGCTTTGGGTGCAATCTTGCGCTGTCCTTTCCCAGTGACAGCAGGGGCAGCAAGGCACGTATTGTATTGTTGCCATCAAGAATAAAAAGATGGGGTTTATATCATATTAGTAGAGTTTATCCCTCTACATCATGTCATCTTGCTTAATGCGTTACTCTGTTCTTATGAACTTAATACTCTAGATGCAGGCAGGAGTCGATCGATGTGTCGAATAATAGTAGTAGATGCAGGAAGGAGTCGATCTACTTGTTACGGACGTGATGCCTATATACATGATCATGCCTAGATAATCTCATAACTAGGCACTTTTCTATCAATTGCTCGACAGTAATTTGTTCACCCACCGTAATACTTATGCTATCTTGAGAGAAGCCACTAGTGAAACCTATGGCCCTCGGGTGTATCTTTTATCATATAAGTTTTCCATCTACTTTTATTTGCATCTCTTATTTTCCAATCTATATCATAAAAATACCAAAAATATTTATCTTATCTGATTATCTCTATCAGATCTCACTTTCGCAAGTTACCGTGAAGGGATTGACAACCCTTTTTCACGTTGGTTGCGAGGTTCTTGTTTGTTTGTGTAGGTGTGTGGGACTTTTGAGGAGCCTCCTACTGGATTGATACCTTGGTTCTCAAAAACTGAGGGAAATACTTACGGTACTTTCCTGCATCACCCTTTCCCCTTCAAGGGAAAACCAACCCAGTGCTCAAGAGGTAGAAATGATCATTAGTTACTAGTATTCACATTTCAGTTGCATCATGCTAACTAGACATTGCAAATGATCTTTGGTGCAGCATGCCTCCCGACAAGCATCGGCCGATCCTTCTTCGTCTCGCACTGGCGCA
>NW_025226849.1:0-4162 GCF_018294505.1 Triticum aestivum | reverse complement strand
TCGGACATAGGTCCCTTGAAAATTGGCCCTAAAAGCATCCTCAAGTTCTTCCCAACTTCCAATTGAGTTTTCAGGGAGGCTTTTCAACCAGGGCTGAGCTGGTCCTTTCAACTCAAGGGGTAGGTATTTAATGGCGTGGAGATCATCTCCACAGGCCACGTGGATGTGAAGGATAAAGTCCTCAATCCAGACCCCAGGGTCTTTTGTTCCGTCGTATACCTCTATATTCATGGGTTTAAATCCTTACGGAAATTCATGGTCTAGCACCTCATCGGTGAAGCACAGGGGGTGTGCGGCACCCCTGTATTTGGACGTGTCATGGCATGCTGTCGATGGTTGTTGTGTTCGGTGTTGATTCCTAGCTGGTATACGATCAATGTGATCGTTTTGGTAGCTCTGATCCTGTGCCGAAGCGCGCTTCCTAGATCCATAGACGGACCTGGCCATACCGGACTTTTTGTCCAGGAGCTCACGTAAATTGTGTGCTGACTTGTGTGCGGCATCATTAGTCGTCCTGTCGCGGCCACGGGGTGGTCGTTCCGGCTGATCGGCCGTTTTCGGCTGAATGGGCTCTATGGCCTCATCGTCGAATTCAGGCAGCAACTTGCGCTTTGGATAGCTCTTTGTTTGGTGATCGCCACTATATTTCTCTTCAGTGTCAAGCACCTTGTTCCATCTGCGATTGAGCGTATCCTGTGCGGCCTTAAGCCTTTGCTTCTGCTTCTTTAAGCTCCTCGCAGTGGCAATAAGCCTTCTGTGGAGGTTCTCTTGTTCCAAGTGTTTTTCTGGGATGATGAGTGCATCATCGTCCGGACTGTTCTCCTCTCCGGAGACAGGTTGATGAATTCTACCCTCGGGATCAGCGTCATCTGATGTCAGCTCCAGACTATGTTCACCACCCCCTGGTGATACTTCTCCAACATATATACTTTTCCAAACACTTTTGCCCTTGTTTTGGACTCTAACTTGCATGATTTGAATGAAACTAACCCGGACTGACGCTGTTTTCAGCAGAACTACCATGATGTTGTTTTATGTGTAGAAAGCAAAAGTTCTCGGAATGTCCTGAAAATCCAAGGAGGCACTTTTTGGAAAATATAAAAAAATACTGGCGAAAGAATTAAGACCATGGGGCCCACACCCTGTCCACGAGGGTGGGGGGCGCGCCCCTCCCCCTGGGCGCGCCCCTGTCTCGTGGGCCCCCTGGACCTCCATCGACCTCAACTCCAACTCCATATATTCACGTTCGGGGAGAAAACAATCAGAGAGAAAGTTTCATCGTGTTTTACGATATGGAGCCGCCGCCAAGCCCTAATCTCTCTTGGGAGGGCTGATCTGGAGTCCGTTCGGGGCTCCGGAGAGGGGGATTTGTCGCCATCGTCATCATCAACCATCCTCCATCACCAATTTCATGATGCTCACCACCGTGTGTGAGTAATTCCATCGTAGGCTTGCTGGACGGTGATGGGTTGGATGAGATTTACCATGTAATCAAGTTAGTTTTGTTAGGGTTTGATCCCTAGTATCCACTATGTTCTGAGATTGATGTTGCTATGACTTTGCTATGCTTAATGCTTGTCACTAGGGCCCGAGTGCCATGATTTCATATCTGAACCTATTATGTTTTCATGACTATATGTGTGTTCTTGATCCTATCTTGCAAGTCTATAGTCACCTATTATGTGTTATGATCCGACAACCCCGAAGCGACAATAATCGGGATACTTCTCGGTGATGACCATAGTTTGAGGAGTTCATGTATTCACTATGTACTAATGCTTTGTTCTGGTTCTTTATTAAAAGGAGGCCTTAATATCCCTTAGTTTCCGAGAGGACCCCGCTGCCACGGGAGGGTAGGACAAAAGATGTCATGCAAGTTCTTTTCCATAAGCACGTATGACTATTTACGGAATACATGCCTACGTTACATTGATGAACTGGAGCTAGTTCTGTGTCACCCTATGTTATAGCTATTACATGAGGAATCGCATCCGACATAATTATCCATCACTGATCCATTGCCTACGAGCTTTTTGACATATTGTTCTTCACTTATTTACTTTTCTGTAGCTACTCTTACAACTACTACAAAACCCAAAAACATTACTTTTGCTACCGTTACCTTTATTATGATACTACTTTGCTACTAAATACTTTGCTACAGATACTAAGTTATCTTGGTGTGGTTGAATTGACAACTCAATTGCTAATACTCAAGAATATTCTTTGGCTCCCCTTGTGTCAAATCAATAAATTTGGGTTGAATACTTTACCCTCGAAAGTTGTTGCGATCCCCTACATTTGTGGGTTATCAAGACTAATTTCTGGCGTCGTTGCCGGGGAGCTTAGCTCTATTCTCTGAGTCACTTGGGATTTATATCTGTTGATCACTGTGAAGAACTTGAAAGACGACCGAACTACAATTTTTCCCTCAACTACGAGGGGAGGTAAGGAACTGCCATCTAGCTCTACACTAGATTCTCCTTCTATTTTGAGTAAGCTTGCAACACCTAAACCTGCTACTGCTATGAATTCTGATATGTCGCATGTTATTGATGATGCCACTTCTTCTATGCATGATACTTATGATGAAACTACTTCTGTGCGTGATACTACTTTGCCATTAGGTGAATTTCTTGATGAACAACTTGCTAGAGTTAGAGGGAACAAAATTATTGAAGATGCTATTATTGATGATAGTGATGATGAAAATTCTCCCAATGATTATGAATTGCCTGTTGTTCCTGAGGGTTATGTCATGAATGAAGAAGCTGCTAGAGCTATCTTTGCTTGCAATTATAGATATGATCTTAAGAAATTATTAGCTAAATGGAAGCAGCAGTCTGTTAATGCTAGAATGAAACCTGACCCTGCTTTTGCTACTTCACCTATCTGTGTTACTAATAATGATTATGAATTCTCTGTTGATCCTGAGATTATTACTTTAGTTGAATCTTATCCTTTTTATGGCCTTGAACCTGAAACTATTGTGGCACATCTTACCAACTTGAATGATATAGCTACCCTGCTTAATCATGACGATAAATCTCGCTATTTTTATATCCTTAAGATATTTCCGTTCTCATTAAAGGGTGATGCTAAGACTTGGTACAATTCTCTTGCTCCTGGTTGTGTGCGTAGTCCCCAAGATATGATTTATTACTTCTCTACTAAATATTTCCCTGCTCATAAGAAACAAGCTGCCTTGCGGGAAATATATAATTTTGTGCAAATCGAAGAAGAGAGTCTCCCACAAGCTTGGGGGAGGCTTCTCCAATTACTTAATGCTTTGCCTGATCATCCTCTTAAGAAAAATGAAATACTTGATATCTTTTATAATGGACTAACCGATGCTTCCAAGGACTACTTGGATAGTTGTGCTGGTTGTGTTTTCAAGGAAAGAATAGTCAACGAAGCTGAATTACTATTGAATAATATGTTGACTAATGAAAATAATTGGACTCTTCCTGAGCCAATTCCTGAGGAAATTCCTGAACCAATTGAGCCAACTCCTGAGCCTATTCCTAAACCCACTCCTAAGAAGAGAGGTGTTCTATTTCTCAGTCCCGAAGATATGCAAGAGGCGAAGAAATCAATGTAAGAAAAAGGTATTAAAGCTGAAGATATTAAGAATTTACCACCTATTGAAGAAATACATGGTCTTAATATACCGCCTGTTGAAGAACCACATTGTCTTGATAACCCGACATAGGTAGTAAAGGTAAATTCTCTCTATAGATATGATAAAGTTGAAATCCCCTCTACTAAATTTCATAGCCCATGCTTAGATGAATTTGATGATTTTATGGCTAGACAAGAATGTTTTAATGCTTATGTTGGTAGAGAGTTAAAGAATAATGCTTTCGAGATAGGACGCATGAGCGATAATATGGCTAGAGTTAAAGGTGAACTCAAACTCATTAGCAAATATACTTCTATGGTCGCTACTCAAGCTTAGCAAGTACTAAAAGCTGAAAATGATTTGCTTGATGAATTAAATAATAAAAATGACTTTGCTGTTAGAGTGGCTACTAGAACTGGTAGACTGACTCAGGAACCTTTGTATCCTAAAGGCCACCCTAAGAGAATCGAGCAAGATTCTCAGAAAAACAATTTAGAGGCACCTAGTTCTTCCAAAAAGAAGAAAAAGAAAAACGATAGG
>NW_025226848.1:0-4173 GCF_018294505.1 Triticum aestivum | reverse complement strand
GTGCGGTTACCTGCCTCAGGGGCTCCACTTCTGGCCACTTTGTAAACTTGCCGATGGCAATGTACAAGAATTCAAAGCCCCCAGTAGCACGGGGAAGGGCCCCAAGATGTCCAGCCCCCAAACCAAAAATGGCCATGATAAAGGAATCGTCTGGAGAGCTTGAGCAGGCTGATGGATATTCTTGGAGTGGAACTGACAGGCTTCACATTTGGCGACCAGCCCAATTCATCTTGGAGGGCCGTGGGCCAGTAAAGACCTTGCCATAAAGCTTTTCCAACAAGGCTCTTGATCCAATATGGGAGCCGCACATGCCTTCATGTATCTCCGCCAATAGTTCCTTCCCCTCTTCCCGGCAAATGCACTTCAATTTCACACCATTGGGCCTCCTTCTGTATAGCATGTCATCGACGAACTGATACATACTGGCCCTCCGGGCTACTCTTTCAGCTTCTTCTTGTTCTTCGGAAAGTTCTCCTATTTGGAGGTAATGGACTATGCGTCACGCCCAAGTTGAAGCCTGAGGCTCGACAACAAGGATCAGCGGCACCTCCTCGTTTGTGGGACCGCATGCCTCAACCGCAAAAACTGGTAGTTTGGCTGGAGGGTGGTCCTCACCGAGCAAAGTGGAGTTGTTCCCGCCAGCCTCTTTGCTGGGGGCTTCGGGAAGCTCTGCCGGGAGAGGCTCGCCGGAGTCTAATTTTCTCCTCTTTCTGGCCATTGTCACCGGGGATATGGTGGTTTGAGTCAGATGGAGAACAAAAGTCCCTCGTCCCATAGGAAGTTTTTGCACATCACACTTTGACAGATGATAAGCAATGCTGTTTTCCGCATGTGGCATGTGCTCTATTTGCAATCCATCAATGTGCTCCTCCAGCTTTATCACTTTCTCCACATACGCCTCCATCAATGGACTTTGATAATCCTTGTACACTTGCCTTATCAGAAGTTGTGAGTCTGCACGAATGATCAACTTCTTGATTCCCAACTCTGTTGTGATCCTGAGCTAGCAAGGATTCCTTCATACTCTGAAGTGTTGTTGGTAGCTTTCTCCCGGGGGAAATGCATTTGGACCATGTACTTGATGTGTTCCCTAGTAGGTGTGACGAGAAGCACGCCAGCTCCCGCACCTTGTAGTGAGAAGGCACCATCAAAGTACATGATCCATTCTTGGGGCACTTCCTTGCCGGGGATAACTGTTTCCAGCGCTTCTTTGTTAGGGGTAGGCGTCCACTCCGCAATAAACTCTACCAATGCTCTGCTCTGATAGTTGATGTGCTCTCAAACTTGAAACCAAAGCTCGATAACTCCAAAGACCATTCCACTATCCTGCCAGTGGCCTCAGGGTTCCTCAGTATGTGTTGCAAGGGGAAGCGGATGACAAGCGTGATCTCATGGGTTTGGAAGTAGTGGCGTAGTTTCCTTGAGGTCATGATGAGGCCAAAGATCAACTTTTGCGTGCCAAAATACCTTGATCTAGCCCCTTGCAGTAGGGAGCTGACAAAGTACACTGGCCGTTGCACCACCTTCTTCCTTGTTGTGATCATAGAATTGTCCCCTCTGCCTTGCTTCTCTTTGTCCTAATCAGCATCTGACCTTGCTAGGATGAGTTCACTTTCCTCTCCGGAGGGGACGGTAGTCATGACTGCTCCTTCATCTACTTCCCGCTGCGCCACCAGCTGTGCACTAACCACTTGATTGGTTGCTGCTAGGTATAGAAACAATGACTCTTGTGGTTTAGGAGCGACTAAGGTGTGAATAGAGGAAAGATAGGTCTTCAAATCTTGCAGCACAACGTCTGCCTCCGGGTCCACTCCATGGGCCCTACCTTCTTCAAAATTTTGAAGAATGTCAAGGCGCGCTCAACAAAGTTGGAAAGGAACCAGCTTAGCGCAGCAACACATCCAGTCAAATGCCTCACATCCTTAACTGTCTTGGGTGCTTGAATCTTCTCAATCGCCTTAATCTTGTCGGGGTTGGCCTCTATCCCTCGGTGGGACACGAAGAAGCCAAGTAGCTTGCTGGAAGGAACATCGAACACACACTTCTTTGGGATTAGCTTCAAGTTGATCTTGCGCAGATTTGCAAAGGTCTCTTCCAAGTCCTGAATGAGAGTTGATTTGTCTTTGATTTTGACCACTATGTCATCCATGTAAGCTTCAATATTCCTATGTAGCTGTGACTCAAAACCAATTTGCACTGCTCTTGCAAAAGTGGATGCTGTGCTTTTTAATCCGAAGGGCATCCGTACAAAATAGTATGTGCCACATGGGGTTATGAACACGGTCTTCTCTTCGTCCTCCTTGGACATGAAGATCTGGTGGTACTCGGAGTAGGCATCCAAGAAGGAAAGAAGGTCACATCTAGAGGTGGAATCCATGATCTGGTCGATGCATGACAAGGGGAATGGGTCCTTTGGGCATGGTTTATTCAGGTATGTGAAATCTATGCAAAGCTTCCACTTCCCATTCACCTTGTGCACTAGCACTGGATTTGCCAACCATGTCGGATGTAACACTCCTCTGACCAAATTGGCTGCGTCAAGCTTCTTGATCTCGTTGGCAATGAACTGATGCTGCTCCAAGGCTTGCTTCTGGACCTTCTGCTTGATGGGACGGGAATGAGGGCAGCCATCAAGGTGGTGCTCGATTACCTCCCTAGGAACATCTGGGATGTCAGATGGTTGCCAAGCAAACACATCAACATTCGCCCGCAGTAAGGCAACGAGCGCGCTTTCCTATTTGTCGTCAAGGGTGGAGCTGATAGTAAATGTACCATCAGCACTAACCAGCCCTATCGGGGCCTTCTACCAACCTTGGATCTCTTGCTACTGGAACTCTCCGACAAATCATCAACAGGTGCAGCTTACTCCGGAGAGGCGCCCTCCCTGGATTCCTTGCTGGTACCCTTGCTAGCTCTTCTCCCTTGTTTGCTTTACTTGGCGGGGACCGCGGCTTCAGTGACCTCGGTAGAGACCACATCTTGGTACAACTTGTCCACGCATATATTTGCATCCTTCTTGTCTGATGGGATAGAAATAACGCCCATTGGTCCAGGCATCTCCAAGGTGTCTTAGGCATAGTGGGATGCCGCTATGAGCTTTGCCAGGGTAGGTCGTCCAAGTATCCCATTGTATGGCAATGGAAGTTCAACCACATCGAACACAATCTTCTCAGTCCGGTAGTTAAATTCTCCTCCAAACGTCACCGACAGCGTGATCTTCCCCTTTGGATGACTCCTGCTGGGGTTGATTCCTTCAAACATGCTAGTAACCTTGAGCTCTTCATCTGTTATATGCAGCTTGCTGATTACCTTGGGGAAAATCATATTCAACCCAACCCTGCCGTCAACAAACATCTTTGTGACCTTGAGGTTGCAGATTGTTGGTGAGACCAACAACGACAAACATCCTAACGCAGTGGTGCGATCAGGATGATCCTCTTCATCAAAGATGATGGGCGTGTGGGACTATTTGAGCGATTTCCGTGAATCTGCCAATGGCTCCACAACATTGACCTCACACGCACATTGTTTAAGCTAGCAATGAGAGGAGTGCATGGATGCACCCCCATCAATGCACAAGGCGTCAGTGGCTTTCTAAAACTCTTGCTCGCTGGTTTCCTCTTCATCCCCTTCATCACTTCCATCACCACATTCCTTCTTCTCATGACCTCTAGCAGGTTTCCCTTGACGTTGGGGAACCTTGCCGGGGCAGCCTCCTCGGCCCTTCCCGCCAATGCCATCTTGGTCTCTCTCTTTGTCACGCTTCTTGTACTTAGCTTTCTACTTCTTGACGAGTTGCTCAACTTGATGACACTCTTGGAGATCATGGCCCTTGGTCCGATGGATCTTGTAGTACGACACGTCCGCCTTCCCAGCCTTCTTGGCTGCCGAGGCTTCCCGGCAGTCAGTGCACGCGGCAACTTCCTTGCCGGGAGCCTTGCTTAGCCTTCTTATCGGTACTAGGAGTGTTTTATCCTTCCACGGCTAGCACCGCTTTATTCTTGCGCTTCTTGTTGCATTTCTTGTTATTCTTCTTCTGGCTGGCAGCTTGATCATCGTCTTCTGAGTCGACGTCGATGCCATCCTCTTCTCCGGGGAGCCTCCTCCCCTCCTATGTATGGGCACACTTATCTACCAAGGTGTAAATCTCGTTCACAGTCTTGGGCAACCAGA
>NW_025226847.1:3103-4180 GCF_018294505.1 Triticum aestivum | reverse complement strand
GACACACACCACCCCCATAACCATTGGTAGGTCACCACCATCGCCGCCGCCTCCATCCTCAACCTCTGCCTGTGTGCCCGAGAGCTCGAGGAGCCAATGTCCCAAGGGAGGTTTATCGCGGCCTCTTCTCCCGACGCCGGCGAGGTGGCCGCTGAGGTGTCCCCGTCGTCCTCCACGGGCTCTTTATCGATCTGCCATCACCGGTCCCCCGATTTGCCCGCCGCCATGCCCCTACGCTGGTTCAAGGACTTCCCCGTCCTCCCTCGGACCCGGCAGCCGACGAGGTCCTACCTCGGAGTCTGGCAGCGGCGGTGGGGGACATGGGTTGCCAAGATTATAGATCGGGAGATCCACACCTGCCGGTGGCTCGATAGCTTCCACACGGCCGAGCTCGCGGCCATGGAGTACGATCGCTGGCAGGTTCTCTACCACGGCGCGGCGGCTAGGCTCAATTTCCCCTTCGACACACGTCTGATCCACCTCGTTCCGCCGGATCCAGGGGTGGTGAGCTCGGCTATGGCGTGGAAGGACCGCGAGTCGCAGGAGCGCCTCGAGGCCGAGGCCGCCGACGAGGCCTACATGCAAGACCTCTGCCAGCAGCACCCGGAGCTTGTGGAGGCGGAGCAGGAGATCTTTGCCGGCGCGAAGGGCGGCGAGGTTATCGCGCTCTCCTCCGATGACGAGGTCGAAGGCGGAGAGGACGGCGACGCGGAGGGCGGCGATATTATCACGCTCTCCTCCAATGACAAGGTCGAAGGCAGCGAGGACGGCGGCGCGGAGGGTGTATGGTTGGGCGGCGAGGACGAGGAGATCGATGTCGGCGAGTGGAGGAGTGCCTTCCCGAATGACCCCGATGAAGGCACCGGCCCGGACCCGGCTCGTGGCATACCGTACCTGACGAGGAAGGATTGGCTCGACCTCTACTTCGACCGAAAATAGTTTAGCTTAGTTTCAATTTATGTTTTATGTTCGGTTATGCAAAACTATCTATTTTTATGTTTGAATGCATGCTACTTTCGGTTGAACCTGCTTTGAACTTGATCAAATTGAAGTTTACAACATTAAGTTTAGGGGATC
>NW_025226847.1:0-2819 GCF_018294505.1 Triticum aestivum | reverse complement strand
ACTAGCAAAAGAGCCCGTGCGTTGCAACGGGAGAAAAAAATAACACACACTCTTAACCCAATAACCATAATATGTTCATGCACTTTATTTTAGCGAGGCATTATTTTTATGTTGCCGCTTATCCTCCTTCTCACCCTCAGTGGCCTCAGTGTTCACACAAACCAAAGTGTGTTTGAATGTTGTTTTTCCCCTGCCAGTTTTTTCAGAGGTGCTCATGTGTGGTTATCGATGTTTTCTTTCGTCTCTTTATGATTTTAGTGGTTGTTTATTTGCAATCCAGATCGTTGTGGTACGAAAGAAAAACGGGCGTGCCCTATAGGTTACAAGTTTGCTTTTAAAATAATATTTTAAAATATTTAATAGGTAAAAATAACATCATATTCAAATTCTACATATTTTTCTATTCAAATTTCATATATAACATGTTAAAATCGGAGTTACGGTTTAATAGATATGGATAATTAAGAAAAATATTTGTTTGACTTAAATATCTTCCAAAATAATATTTAAAAAATATTTAACAAACAAAATAACATCATATTCAAATTTTACACATTTTTCTAATCAATTTTTATATATAACATGTTAAAATCGGAGTTACGGTTTAAAAGATATGAATAATTTAGAAAAATATTTGTTTGACTTATATATGATCGGCGGGTGAATTATCTAATACGTCAGGGGGGTTTCCGTAAAAATGTAAAATAACCGTTTGGTTATGACTTAAGTGCGTACTGCGGGTTAATTCATGAAAAATGCAGGGGTTTTCTGCAAAAGTGCATGACGGACGACGGAAATCCAATTTGCTTTATTATTAACTAGTAAAAGTGCCCGTGCGTTGCAACGGGCAAACAAAAAAACTCAAAAAATATATAATGGCCAAATAAAACAATTCAAGTTCATCAAATTGTGCCAATCTGATGTAAATCCTGCAAATCAACTCAATAATTAAGAATAACTCATGCAAGAAAGAGGAACCTGAGCTTAAGAAAAAGAGGAACTTGCACACCATCCTGCTAGAATGTGCTTGAATGGACGCTCCTTCTGCACATGGTCCACAATTGTCTAGTGGAAAAATAAATCAAAAGGTCAATGTTTGTTTACCCACAGGGAGATCAATGTTTTGTTTTAATGTTCTACGGAGAGGTTGTGGCTCATGCCTCATGACAGGGAGATCAATGTTTGTTTTAATGTTCTACGGAGAGGTTGTGGCTCATGCCTCATGACATTTACAAGAGGAAAATTCAAATCATCTCTAGGTGCTAGCACTTAAAAGAAGGTACAGCCTTAGAGGTTCACTCTCAAGTAAAATACAAAATACGTAAACAGACCTGACAATACAACTCAATAGTCTCTATTGTGTAAGCTTGGTTCCCATCCCATGGCAAAGGTGGAGAAATTGCTGAGAACATGTTTGTTAGTTAAGGCCAACATGAAAGAAAACTAATTAAAATATCTGTGCGTTCCTTTTTTTCTGATGAAAGTACTCCCTCTGTAAAGAAATATAAGTGCGTTCAGATCACTACTTTACAGAGAGAGTATGTAGCAAAAATGCACGTGTGTTGCAACGGGAGGAAAACAAATCACACGCCTTTAACCCAAGCTGTGATTTTAGGCATGAAATTATATTGTTGTTCATCATTTACAAAAACTGAAACATATAAGTATTCTGATGTTCTACAGATTGTTAATAAGTTGATGGTCATATTGAACAGCAAACTTGTGTGCCTTTACCTATAAAACATAAGCTATTTCAAATATGAAACTTGGAACGTAGCTTGACAAAAGTTGGAAGAGTCCAGTCAGGCTAGACATGGATTGGCATGGAGACTGAAAGACCAATCTCCAGTACAGGTGCGATAGCAAAGACCATGAGATTCTTATTTCTTTCCTTGAAATTACCAGTTCCGGCTGTTTAATTATTTATTTACTATAAGCAAGTGAGTAGATATGCAAAATAAAGGGAGAACAACTCTATAATCTTACTATGAAATGACCAATAATGTTTTCCGGATCATAAAATTCAGAAACATGACACTGGGTGGATGAATACCCTAAACACTGACAAATTTATGGATATTTTATTGTGAACAGTTAGCTCTTTGAAGTGTAGTTCCTGATCAGTTTAGCAATTGAACATGGATTGAGCATATTTATTATCTTTTTAATCTGCTTTAGCTTACAATTTGTACTGAATATAGTTCATCAGAATTTAACACTACATGGGAAACTAAACTGAACGAGACCTTGTATGTAAAGCGTACCTGATGCCTTGAGCTTACTACATAAATGTAGAGACAAAAATATCAGGCATAAACTGGTTAAATTGCAAGACTTCTGACTGATATATATATTGAAGCCCTGTCGCCAGAATAATCTACCAACTTCTGTTCCACCTGGCTCAGATCGGCTTCAGTGTAGATCGCATTGTACTGGATAATCCCCACGAAATCAAATGAACCATGGACCCTTGCCTACTCCTTAGCTGTGAACACCGGCAGCTTGGAACATCAGGTACACATGTTTAAGGTGCAGATCCAACCTTGAATACACTTGTTTCATCATTTGGATTTTCTAAATAGAGGTAAGAGTTTCACCAGAAAATTAGAACGTGTCTCAGTCCGTCGTACGCATGACATCAGACAGGTTCTGGGCGGAGGCTCATGAACAGTAGAACAAGTTCACCAAATATGGATTGATAGTGAAAACACTAAAGAAAGAATCGAAAGTGTTCCTTGGCCATTACAAATCCATGTACATGAGGGGGGGGGGCACTGCTAGCAGCTAGCTCATAGTTGTCGATGCTTCTTGCTGCTCCT